>NW_010176540.1:56489-68240 GCF_000695765.1 Mesitornis unicolor | reverse complement strand
GCTGAACTTCACCTGTTTTCTTTAGTGGGAGATGACTCTTCCAGATTTCTTCATGGGAACCCTCATAGCTCTTATAACTTGTCGGGAATAATTAAGAAAAATAAGAATGTGAGCTTTGGCAAAAGGGATAAATCACTGTAATGGAAAGTACTTAATTTGAGGGAAAAACAGAGACTATTGTCAAAGTTATTTATATGCTGTAGCTCTTGAGCATCAGTACCTCTTTCCTCTTAAGAGTCTGCACTCCCCTGAGGACAGACACAGAAAGACACTGCCCCTTGGAGCTGGTTAGTAACTAATGTGCTGACTGCCTGCTTTCCCAGTAGCTCTGGGTACATGTGATGGAGGAGATGGGAAATAAATATTTTTACATCAAATCTAGCCTTGACCAGCTTCTGTACTGGGTGGCTCCTTCCCTGTCTGCTCCCCAAGACTTGAGTCATCAGCCCTTACAGGGGTGACCTTGGCAGAGCAGAAATCAGTTCCTGTGCTTTGCCTTACACGTGGAGCTGGCACATAACAGTGCCAAGATAGTCAGCTGTGTTATACATCAGGAAAAGTGACCCCATTATCCATCCTGAGTAACAATGTCCAGCCCAAACTGTGCTTGGTCACAGGAGCCCCTTCTGAGTGATGTTTTAGGATTATGGGCTGGTTTAAGCCCAGCACACATTTCAGACACCTGTAACTACATGTCAGGAAGTCCTCTGTGTTGCAACCACACCTGGAGCTGGTTGGAGGGGGTGATAAGAATTAGACCTAGTTATCCTGTTAGCCCTTCCCAGACACCTCTGTCATATGCCACCAGCTGTTACAGATGCGCTTGCTGCAATCAGTGAGCTGAGCGTTTCATTACAACCTGCACAGCTCTGCTCAGCAAATTATTTCTAATGAGTCCAGAGCAATAAATAGCACCTGCTTCTGCTCTGCGGAGCACCCTGTGAGCCTGCCCTGCTTCCCCTAGACCAGGAAAATACTGAACCTGCTTCTCTAAAGAGATGCTGCCCCTGGCAATCATCACCTGGAAGGGCTTTGGTCCCCTGACCATGAGAGCTGAGTTGTTCAGCTCCACATGTGCAAGGTCTCAGCTAGCCTGAATTGCACCAGAGTCTAGAGGTGTCTTGAGAGGCCATCAAAGGAGGCCTAAGACATCAGGTCTCTTCTGTTTGCTTAGCCTTTTCCTCTCCCTGAGGGAATTGGGTTTTGACAATGTAAAGTCATGTTTTGGTAGGCTTTTTTAAAAGCATGTGTTGCTCTATCCTTACACCAAGTATAATACAAAAGGGAAAGATAGGGCAGTGGGAGAGGATTCATTTGTGCATGCAAGATGGATCTGACAATAGAAAGTATTGACAAAGATTTTATCTGAACAGCGATCGGAGTTGTGTACAAACAGATCTATCCACCTCTGCAACAAGCAGCTAACTTTGTGTTGTCTGGGGGGATTTAAATGAAACATGCAGCAAAATAAGAGGCTGAGACAGAGTCCTGAGTTACACAACTCTGAACAGGCTTTTTTCTTTTTGCTGCTCAGATTCTTAGTGAGAGAATGTTTGAAAGCAATGTGCACCTTGAGCACATAAGAATGTGTAGTAAAAGGTGAAAAGAAACTAGGATTGCTGCTTTCTGGGGAAAAACATAATTTCAAAGCTTTCTGAGAAAGCATCTCAGCTTGGTGGATAGCTGGAAGGTGAGAAAAAGGCAGCATGAATTTAGATACAAGTTCAGACCTTGCTGTTTGCACGGACTGGAATAATCCCAATTGCATGCACCACTACATTGTGTTTGTAATTACTGACTGGAGTGGTTCTTCTGGAGCCCTGTTCATTTCCAGGACCCTGATCCAGAGGTCTCCTTAGTTGTGGAGAGGACTAGAAAGCAAAAAGCTGCTGCCTTGAATTTATACAGCAAAAGGATTTCTTGATGCCAGGAAGTGCACATCACTTTCTTACTGTTAGCACAAAGCCAGCTCTCCCCTTCTCTTCCCCTTTGCTTTTGGCTTAAGAGTTTATTTTATTTTTTTTTTCAAAGGGAGATATCAATTCCTTCTTATTCCAATGGCTGCTGGTGCCTAAATGCTTTAACTGGTCCTTAGTACCCAAACCTAATATATTTGTCTTTACTCCTTAGTTCAGCCTAAATCCTTTTCCTCAATTGTCCTTGCAGCATATTTTGTTCTCCTTCTTTCTTTGACAATTGCTCACCCAGCTGAGCTGTAATGGTTTTGTCTCACTGCAAAGGTGCAGAGAGATAAAACAAAAGCGCTCTAGTGAGACACTGAGGAAACCCAACTGTGAGCAAGGGTCTGTGCTGTGTTTGCGGTGTATATATCAGCCATGCTTGACAGACCAAGAAAATAGGTCTCTGGCCTGTGTAAATATGAATGATGCAAAAAGAGGATTAGATGCAGTAAAACAGTGGTTGTTTCTCCGGCTGCCTTGTTTACTCCCTTTCATTGGTATTAATAAGCATCCTGTGGAGAGCATAGGAGAGGTGCTGCTGCAAAAGTACAAAAGTACAAAAGATTGGTATTAATAAGCATCCTGTGGAGAGCATGGGAGAGGTGCTGCTGCAAAAGTACATAAACAGGTTTAAATAAGAAGAATAGAGGAAGCTTACCCTAAATTCCAATTTACTGTGACCTTTGGCTAAAGGTGCATATTTATGATGTGGCGACAATGTAGGCATGCATTGATTCTGCTGTCCAGAGAGGATAACTGACACTGGGAGATGTTTAGGGTGTGATGTTGCATCTAACCAGGATCCTGCTACTGAAAATGCTGCCATCACCTTTTTTCTACCTGCTCTCAGCTGCACCCTCCCCCTGCTTCCCTTTCACCCACTCAGGGCAAATTAGGTCAAGAAACTGATTTCCTGGAAGATATTTTTCCCTTTTTCTCCCCCTTCCTGTCAAACCAGCTCACTGAACTGATTCATTGAAGCTCAACAGCTGAATGATCTGTGAGGCTGAATGCCCCTTGCAATGCAGAAACAACTTGGTTTTTCCCCAGCCTTTTGCCATGCTTAAGGGTGAAAGGTGTTGAGGGAAAGTTACTTGTAAGCAAACACCAGCCAAGGCAAGGAGTAGGTTGGCTTCTCTGGTGTTAATGGGAGCAGTGTGGTTAGTCTGGGCTCAGGGTGTAGCCATGTGTTTGGGGTGAAGCACAGATTCCCCTTCATCTCAGCCTTTGCCACCCACCTTCCTCCAGCCTAGGAATGTAATGTCCCAGATATGGGGTTTCTTAACTCCCCGTGCTGGGGGGAGTGGATGTTGTCAGTGGTGGAGAGGGGAAAAGCAGGACAAGGTGGCTGCAGAACTATCCCTGGCCACAAGAGGGTGGCCAAAGGTGACACTTACTCTGAGAAGTCTCGTATTTTAAAGCTAGAAAAAGCTCTGTTTATGCGCATTTCTTAATTCCAGACAGAAGCACAGGTGCCGGAATATAAGAAAAACTGATTTAGCTGTTATCTTCCTGATGTGGTTTGCAGATCAAAGGGGTATAGATAGTTTATTTGGACAAGTTTTGCATAAGCTTTCAAACATTCTGTGTGCTTATCAGCATGATGTTAACTCCAGCAGTTAGGAATGAAGGATGCTCAAAAACCTGAACAGTTGGTGAAGTGCTCATAACCTCCAGCTGAGCAACAGTGCTATAGAAGCTCCATTTGTGATCTCTAGAGCTGCAGAAAGTGGGATGCTTTTCTCCTTCCACATCCAAAAAAAAGGAAATTTAATAGACTAGTTTAATTTATTGACGGAAAAGAAAGGGAAGTTAACTGCCCCCAGACACTTCAGTTTTCTCCTCTGCTTTTATTTGTTATTAACTTTGATACCTCAGCTTCCAGACCCCATGAGATAGATGGCAAAACCATGAGATTTTTCATTCTTTTTCGTAGCTGGTACAGGCATAACTGCAATTAGAGGTTATTTGTTTTTGCATTGAACCAACAGCTGGAAGAATGAACCAACAGCTTGATGGATCCCAAGGGTTTTTGTTGAGGATTAGTAGAGTAGATATGAAGGAGTTGCATTTTCTGTTGAACTTGTACTTTTTAGTTTGTATCTATTCTCTTCTAGAGCCCTCTTTTATGAAAAGCTATCACTATAGCAGAGATTCAGCTTAGCAGCCTGTAGCTCAATGGAGGTGAGATGTGTTTGCAGGGAAGGAGGTACTTGGTGTCTGGAAATCTTTGCTTCAAAACGGCCACAACAGGCAGCCAAGATGTGATGGGTGATGTCTAAGGATGCCTCAGCTGAGAGGCAATAGTCCTGGAGGAAAACATAGGAGCCAGTCTGTGAATTGAGCTCCAAGTAAAAGATAAATGGGGAGTGCTGGCAGTTATGAAGCAAGATGTGAAGCAAGTGCTGCCTTTCTGCACCAGGGGATAGCAGTTCAAGTGTGAGTTGTGATCTCATGTCTTCCACAGAGCCCCTAAGTCAAGCAGCTTCACCACATGATGCTTCTGAGGCTGATTATGATCATGGAAGCACTTTGCTGTTTCACAAAGCAGCTAAGGCAGATGTTCAGGTCCAGGAACACAGATTTTCTGCAGGGGGTTAATTTTTCTTATTACTGGTTTAGTTTTTTTTCCTCTGCTGGAAAGGTGTGTTGATTTGCAAAGCAGACAAACCATCACATGCTATTGAGGGGGACAATCCTGGAGAGTGTAAGTTTTGATAAACTGTTCCCCATGGGTTCAGGAGCAGCTGCAGCCTGCTCAGGATTTCCATGGCTGCCTGGAGATTAGTGGAGTCTTGATGAAAAGAAGCTAAAGATCCTGGGTAGCCACTGTACCAGGGAATTTGGCAAAGGTGGCTGAAGCAGAAAAGGCTCTGTTTCCAATTTTCTCCTTCAGTGCTTAATGATTACTAATGGAGAGGTATTCCTCTGGAGCCTGGGCTCTGAGCATCTTCCCTGCGGCTTGCTGGACCTTTTCTATTGGAGTTGAGCTCTGTGTTTCTTCAGCTGCAATACCAGTCAAGCTTTGAATTCTAAATGCTGTAATTAGTATGGGTAATGATGATGAGGAAGATGCCTCCAGCTTGCTTTGCTGATGACTTTCTCCTCTGGGAAGCTGGAAGAGGGAGGTTACTGAGCTTCATCCATGTCTTGCCAGCCCCATCTCACACTTTGTGGTCATTGTAGCCTTTGTTATAGGGGCAGATTCCAATTTTAGGAAGCAAATGAGGCAATGTCATGAGAAGGGGTGGGGGGGGAGTGCAAGGACCCAAACCAAACCAACCTGCAAAATGAGTGTTATGTCCCTGGGATTACCAAAATTAAACACCTTGTCCATTTTGCTTTTATCTAGGTGTCATCCATCACTGCTCCTGTTCTTGTATTCAAATGTATGTTCACATCTTAGATCTATCTCTTAAAGGCATTCAAACTAGATGTAAATGTGGTGATTTCTCTCTGTTTCATTGATATCTGTGTGCTTGCATGAACTGTGAATTCATGCTGGAAGAAGAGGGAGTTATTACTCAAATGGTCACTAAATGTCTCTGTGCTGCAAATCCTGGGGGTTTTAGGCATTTTCTTAAACCAGTATTCCTATTATTTCATGAACTTTATTCAAATTTCACATAATTAGCTTTTCTTATCCCATTAGTGAATATATAACAGCACAAAAAATCATGAGACAAAATAAGCCAGTGCCCAGCTGTCTCTGCTTCTTTAGCACAAAAGATCCTGCCTCTTTTAAGTAAAACTTCTGTTTGTCTGTAAGTGAACCTGCTACAGGATTACAATAATGGACTCTTTCAAGGGAAAACAATAAATACGGTATCGGCTGACAGATGCTGTCCTTTCTGGCTGCAGTGTTATATCCATTATTTAATAAGATAGACATGATGTTCAGGAGAGCTGGAGCGGTGAGGTGTAACTGTATCTTTCTGCACCACAGAGGAACCTCCAAAGAGATTAACAGAGGAGGAAGGAGGGGAAACTTTGGGTTTCTGGTGTCTTATGACTGCAGCTTTTGGTTTGCAGCCAGGACCTTGGAGGAGCCCTACTGCAGGGAGTCTGAGATGTGCAGAGCTGCTCCTAAGCTTTCCCACCACTTCTGCAGCAAATGTGTTTTCTTAGTGTTGCTTTTCTCAGAAATTATCTACATAAGGTGAAATCAAGTCAGATTCAACTCAGATTCCCTTGATTAGAAGAAGGCACAGGGATAAATAAATGCATCGTTACCATTGGAGTTGAAGAAACATCCATGGAGCAGCTCTATGCTGGAGGCATGGACTGAGAAAATAGATTAGCAAATGTGGCTTGCCCAAATATTAGCTGTTCTTCTGAAGCTGCTAGAAGTTATATTGGGGCTTCCTTAGGACTAGATGGAAAGGTTTGGAGAAAATTACTTTTTGGAAAACAGCATGGATAATAAACAAAGATGTGTGTGTTGTGATATTAGCTTTAATAGTAAAGGAGTGGTGTAGTGACAATTAGGACAACAGGCAGGGTTTTTTTGACCAAAGGGTTTGTACTCTCCAGCTGAGATTTTCAGCCAGCTGAAACTGGGGAGTTTTGTAGGCTCTGGGGAAGAGACCAGTCTCATCTTTAGGAATTGATCTGATATCGGCAGTTTCCTAAGTAGCCCTCCAAAGTAGCTGCTAATAAATCCTATGAACAGGTGTGAACTGGCTCTTTGATCTGAAAGACAATGATGCTCAGATATGAGATCAAACATACCAGGTAGTCCATATGTCTAGACTGGAAGAAAAAAAATACATACTAAACCCCTTGGTTCATGCAGGTCAGATCCATTTCAGAAGCAGCCTTTGTGCCTGGCTCCTGGGATATAATGTTGATTTGACTCCCTGCCAGCAGAAAACAATCCACAGCCACCCCTCATTTTGCTATCACAAGGAAACACACTCCAGGCATGCTGACTTCCTCTGATCTGGCCTTAGGTGTTTGACTGCTAGCAATTAGTTTGCCTAAATCTCATTTCTCGGGTATTAAAATTCTAAGGAAAGGGCCAGCATCTGATCCTTAAGAGGGCAAGGGGTTAACACGTTTAATAAAAATGTTCTGTCACTATAAAAAGATGTATTCTTATCTCTGAAAGCGACATATTCTATTACCCTGGAAATGACTGATTGGCCCTAATGAAGCTCCATAGGGAGAACATACAGCAATATGGCTGGCTCTGGTTACCTTAGCAACTCTCTCCTTGAGAATTTGGAGGCTAAATTTATATAAAATTGAGCCCTAAAAACATCTGACAATATTCCAACAGAGAAAAACATTACCCACCAAAATTAACCTTGATTAAGAAAAATTATGTTGCTATAATTGATTTGGTGCGTGCCTCCAACAGAAAGTTTTTAAATGTTTATTGTCATGGGCCAGGGAAAGCAACAGGCAGTTCCGAAGGGGCACAAAGGAGCATCCCATGCAAATTGATAGGAAATTATAGAGTAAGAATCAGCAAGACAAAAAAGTAGGGGAGAAACTAGATAACATAAACTGGAGCCATACAGCTGTGCATGTTGTTAGCTCTTGTCACCCTACAGACGTATTGCTATGTTTTTCTACTACTTCTAGCACTGTTCAAAAACTTTTCAGCTATTGGGCAAGGTCTGTTGCTTTGCTTCTTGAAGCACCTACTTGTTTCTAGAAGAACTGAAGATTCAGTAAAGAATACAAAAAATTGACCAGGCACTTCGATAATAGATGTAGCCGTATGTGCATTGACTTAACTGGTATATAATAGTAATTCCCTGGGTGTTGGTACAGATAAAAATCTTTCACAGTTGCTGAGCATCGTCAGTCTCAGTATAATGCTGTTTAGCTTTTAGAGAAGTTTAAGAGAAAAATGCTTCTTCAATCTTTAAGCATTTGGAGTTTGTAGATCACTTTAAAGGTAGACACATTGCTGCTACATACTGTCTTTAATAATCTTAAAAATTACCTTGACTGGCTCAGATTTGAGGACTGAAATGGAGACAGGTCTGCAAACAGAGGTGGGGAATGGTAAAGTGACTGGAGGAGCTCTGAGCTCCCAGAGGTGAAGCACAAAAAGCTGCTCCTGGTTGGGATCAGGGACTGAACCACCCAGGGCTGCAGAAAGTGGTGGTTAACTTCACTTGGGGAATTGGTTGCTGGGGAAGGTCAGCAGGCCAAATACTCCAGTTGGGTTTTAAATAGGGCTGGATAATTTCATGATGTCTAACAACATTTGCAGCTCTGCAAGGCAAGCTAACGAGGTTAATCAAATCTTATGCTTCAGGGAACTGCCTTGCCATGCAGGCCTGCTTCTGTGTAAACACTGCAAAATGGTGCATTATGGGTGTTTGACCAAAAATATCAGGAATCTGCATCAGTGAGCCGGTTCTGTTCTTACACGACAAGGATCAAGGATTTGATTTGAGATGGAAAAATGGAATATCCCTCATTACTTCTCCATTTATCACTCCCTGAAATGTACCTGCACTGGCCTCTATTAGAGGAAATCAGGGCAAATGTGCAGCCACGAATCCTTGAGGACTTAGCAGCTACGCTCTGCTGCTCTGTGATGAGTGAGGATCTTGGCGATTGCAGTCCCTGTTGTACTTAATGCTAATACTCTTAGGACAGCACTTTCCCACTGTAGTGTGGCTTGCCTTTTGCTGGGTCAGAAGCTCAACAACAGATTAGGAAATGGTGCCAAAAAAATGAAAGTTTTGCACAGGTGAGGCAGGGCATGGCCGCACAAAGATTTTGTTGCTTTCCTCCTTCCTCACTTAGTGAATCCAGTGTAATTTCATTTAAAGAATTTCTCTGTGGGGCTTAGCAGCCATCCTGGTTGAGCTCAGTGCAGGCAGTGGGGACTTCGGGGGTGCCACAAAGCTTGAGACCACCTGGGCTCACTGTGGAGTAGATCCTGTGCTGCATCAATGTGGAGATTGATTTTGGTAGGCACCTGACTTGTTTCTGATTTCATAATGAAATGGAGGGAAGATCTCAGCCTTTTGTTTCCACTCTGATTAGTCACCAAGGGATTATACTGGTATAAATCTATTGACTTGCTTGGGATTTATACTCTGAAAACTGATAGCAGGATTTGACTGGCTGCTTTTGTTTTTCTTGCTGTTTGGCTCCTGAATGTGCTGCTTGTAACCGAGAGCTGAAAGCAAATGCAGAGAGCTTGGCCACTGAACAGCTTCACTTTTGGTCTCCCTGTTTGCACAGGGTTTTTGCTGCCTCCAAAGGAAGTTGGAAGGAAAATGTTCCTGGCTTGATTGTGGCATTAATCCAGGCTGAGCCAGGTGGGCTCAGACTGTGTTTGGCTCTTCAGCTATATCTAATGGGTCCAGAGCCATGGGAGATGGGGGACAGCAGAGCCTGGAGGGCAGCACACGTGTCTACATGGGCACTTGATGGTGTCTTTCCTTTGCCCTTGCTTCCTAATCTCTCTTCAGCTTGCACTGGGCATTAGACTGAAGTGTGTGTCGATGATGGCTGAAAAAAGCCCAGAGTTTTCATGGGCTTTTCAATATTCTGGCTGAAATATTTAAAGGCGTGAAAATATTAAGTAAAGTCTTCTGGAATGCCCTAAATTGTCATGCCTTCAAAATTCACAATAAGTCAAGCTATGTTTAAAGTGGGAAACAAAAGGAGTTAAAAAAACTAAAACAACTCACATGCAGGGAAAATCCAAGTTTCTCTGAATTAAGACAGAAAGTTGAAAGTTTTAGGCTGCAGATATTTTCAGTATATCACAGCAATTAATTCTTCACATATTTAATTATTTTTAAATGTAAAATAATAGACATAATCTATCTTCTGTTCATGGAAACGTAATGTGATTACAGCTTCCTTTTTTACAAATAATTGCATGATGACCATGCAACATAATATTTCTGAGAATTAATTATGGAGGGAGATGACTAAGAATTCCCCTCTGTGTATTTATGCCATGCTTGGAAGTTTCTAGAAACAACACATGAAGCTGACCTCTGGCTAGCTCAAGCCAACAGAGAAATTCAGTACTCTCCATAGAAATTATGCTTTCAATGTATGTATATATAAATGCGTCTATATTAATGTATGAATGCTTATTATAATGCATAATTGCTGTGCAGGATGGGACTACTTGGTTCATTCAAATTAATACTGTTACTGTGATTCTTCCCCAGGGGCCACACTTGCTGTCTGAAAGTCAAGAGTTTCTAATACTCAGTTGTGCCACTTCAAAATAAACCTGTGAATCCTTCTCTTGAATGGAATAAATAACAAAGGCATCTGAGATTTTTGGAGGTAAAAAAAAATCTCTAAATATGAGGTTAACTGATAATTAACCTACCTGATACAGGAATTTGTTGCCAATCAGGGCTGGCAGTAGATGGCATATATGAGTGTGACATCTTATGGCACTGCAGTGGGTGATGGTCATCTGTCAGCACTTCGGCTCAGAGCCAGCGATCTGTCACGTGAATTCACAGTGAAATTTTCTGGTTATCTTTAAGTCAAAAAGCCTCTCCAGACTTGACCTGCCTGGCCTTTAATGAACATAAGGATAGGTACATTGTATGGTACCAAATTGTTATGGTGGCTTTCCTTTTATATAAATTATAAAGCTCCTTGCTATGGTCAGGAAGGAAGTCAATCTCCGCCCAGGCAGGGTGTGCTGTAACTGCTTGTTTTGAAGGCCTGAGGTGTCTCAGGCAGGCTGTAACAGGAGATAATGTATGCTTTGGGATAATGTATACTTTGCAAAGATGGATGGCTTGAAAAGAAAAAGGCTCTGCAGAGAGGCAGACAGTCAAGGACTGAATTGTGCATCCCTATGACACACTTCCCTTACCCTGTCCTATCTAACCAAGTGATGGAAGTAGGGGATCATAAAGTCCCATAAAAACCAACAGCCAGACAACCACCAGATCTGTTTTTTGCTTAATAAAAAACCTGATTACAGGATATTGATAATCACTCACTGATTGCTTGGTAGTCTTGGTGGTTTTGACTGATTATTTTTAATATTTGATGGTGAGAAGCCCAGCTGTATGGCTCAATATCAAGACAAACCTTATCAGACAATCCGGAAACTCAACAAGATCTTCCAGTTTTCAAAGCCGGTTTTGAAATGTTTCTTTTTGGTACTGGCCACATGTGTGATATCTGCCTGTCACCTTTCAGCACACACTTGTCACTCAATAAAGAGTGTGGAGGAGCAAGCTGAGCATAATGAAAAACCTTGGATAAAAGGAATTGAAAATGAAAGTCCCTGGCCCTTGGAATTAAAGGATATAGCAATCGCTGGTTAGCTCATTGCCCTGTAGGGAAGTGCTCCAGTCTCTTGCAGACTGCACTGTGAAGTAGTATACAGTAAAATATGCATTTCATTTTATTTTGTTGAGGGAGAAAAAGGGGGAGGAGCAAGCTGAGCATAATGAAAAACCTTGGATAAAAGGAATTGAAAAATGAAAGTCCCTGGCCCTTGGAATTAAAGGATATAGCAATCGCTGGTTAGCTCATTGCCCTGTAGGGAAGTCCTCCAGCCTCTTGCAGACTGCACTGTAAAGTAGTATACAGTAAAATATGCATTTCATTTTGTTGAGAGGAAAAAGGGCAAATGAAATGACCAGAGGAGAGGTGGATGGAGAGCAGAGCAGAGTCGGCGCTTTCCATCATGTTTCATTTGTCAAGCCAGTTAGTCTTGCTGCAGAAATAATCTTGGGTTCTCTGGCCTTTTTTCCTCCAGACACCTGCTGCCCTTTTGCAGTGATTTACCTCTCTGCTCCATTCATCCTTACTGGGAGAGAAG
>NW_010176540.1:0-56458 GCF_000695765.1 Mesitornis unicolor | reverse complement strand
AGGGAAAGAAGCTCTACTCCCAGCTCAGAGGCAAGCTCTGTCCCCATTTTGAACGTGGTTTGAGATCCTTGCTGCTGCTTAAACTTGGCACTCAAGAAAAATCTTTTTTTATAGAGCTGTTGAGCTGACATCTAATAAATACCTATCCAGATGTGTTGAATTGAATTTGTCAGAGCACATCTCCAAAATACTGGATATGTCTCCACCAGAAACTGGTAGATTTGAAATGTTCTTGCTTTCCTAAATCACCGTGTGCTGGTTCTATACAATGGAGCTTGCGTTATAATAAATGTGATTTATGCTTGTGATAAAATACTTGAGCTAAACCTCTTCCTTTCTCACTGCTAATGGCATTTTTTGCCCCATGTGCTGTCCTCAAGGTCTGCTTATGTTGGGTGTGCTGTGATTGTGTTCTACCTGGGAATACCTATACATCCAGCCTAAGCTATGGGCACTGCAATGCGTTCTCTAGCTGAAACTTAATGCAGTTTTAATACTCAGCAGTGCTGTGCTGCTGGGAGAGGTTAGATGCTGTTGCTTACACAAAAGCTATCAATTAGCAATTTTTGGTAGGGACACGAAGTATATACTTGTACCTGTGCTCAGCTCCCCACAGGGGCCAGTTTACACTCCAATTAAACAATTACAAATCATTAAACTGAATCTTCAGTGTCCTCTGGGCTCCCTAAATTGCTGTTTACATAATTCTGCAACTAAAAATAGTGAAGATAAAGCAATCAGGTGGCTGTGGAACATCTTCTTCAAATATGTGAAAAGTTAATTGTCTTTGCTTTATTCCCAAGTGTGCAAACACTGTCTTGTTTGATAGCGACAAATAGAATTCAGGGGGTACTTTACCCACCTGACATTTTGAAGAGGGAGTAGGCTGTACCTTGTTGAAGAGGTATGATCTTGGAGAAATTACTATTACTTTATACAGGTTCATCACTCCATGGTGTGTTCATTAAGGGAATATGAGGCTGCTGAAAGATGTAACTTCTGAAGTAGCCTCTGCTGGACCTGTTAGCACCAGCAGGAGGGGAGGCTGGAGTGAACTTTCCAGGTCTAAAGCATGCTAAAAGGGACTTCTGTCTTTTCTTTTTCTTGTTTATCTAAAAGTTCTATCCACCATTGAGCTCAGAAAAAGCCCTTTTGTGCTCACATGGATAGCGTACTTTCTACAGCTTCATTTCAGATTGGTTTTTTTGGCCCCAATATAGGTGGTGTTCCCCCTTGACCTCAAACTCAGAAATAGAAAAACCTCCCTCAGCTTACCATGCTTTCATCCATTCACTAAAGTGGAAATACAAGGCTGGAAATAAAAGGATGAAATTTGCCTTAGAGGCCACACTTTATTTTAACTGGAGCCTCCCAAGTGCTCAGTGCTTTGGAAAATACATTCTTCAACTGACAACTTGATGGCTTATCCCACATAGGACATGCTTAAATGCTTTATGAAACAGAGAATGGCTTAAGCATCTCATTAAATGCCTTGCTGAATACAGAGCTAAATGGTGATTATTTTGCATGACTCAGTTTCTCTATTCACCCAGAGGGCAGAATAAGAATTTTGAGTCCTCTCTACAGCATTACAAGGAGATATAATGATATCATGCAAGTGAACTATTGTATGCATTAAAAAATACTATAATCGACATCAGATTTCTGTAACTGTGGAAAGCTCAGATAACTTTTCTTTGTCATCACTGTCTGTATTTCTTGATAGCAGTGTAAAAACAGAAGTAAACATCTTCCAGGTGGCAAAAAATTGCTGTGAACTGAAAAATAAATGATTTTTCAAATACTTATTTTTCCAAAGCTCCTGGCACAGTTCATCAAATTTAATAAAAATGAAGCCAAATCAGTTCTAAGTAACAGGGTTGAGGACTGGCACCTCAGCTGTGAGAGAGGTTTGTTCTTTTTTGCAATGTATTTCTAGGAAGGAAAAATAATCATTAGGAAATTAAGCTGAAGAGGACAAATTCCACCTCCTTGCTCTTTGGAGGTCTGCCTGTTCAGCATCTCAGCAATGCCATGGTGACTTATCTTTGTACTACAGCTTTCTAACTATTACAAATTCTGAGTTGTTCTTGAAGCCCTTGAGGTGCTGGCTCTGGCTGAACGCTTCTGCTCCACAGCAAGGAGAAGTGATCCACTGCAGGGAACAAAAAGCCAAACCCCCTGGTTTCAAAGCAAAAGTAACTCCCTTTTCCTGATACAGACCTAGAGAAGGACTAGCAGATGCATTGCTGTGATCTCTGTGTTTCCCTGATTTCACAGTAAACTATATCCTTGATACTACAAACAAATTCCAGTTCACCCTGGTCTCTCTGAAAGTTGCTTTTTTTTATTGTTCCTTTAGTCTGTGTTAACTGATTTGTCGCAGCATCCAAACTCTCCAGGGCAGCAGGGACCAAAGACCTTGGCTAAGTTTGCTTTCTTATTCTGGCAGCCAGTCTGGGATGTGCAGAGAAGGTATGATGAAGGGAAATAACAACATGGTTAGATCTGACTCTTGATTTCCAACCCTGCTTCCACTAAGAGACTTAAAAAGAGGCAGATATGTTATCTCAGAGGAGAGTGAGTGTCACAGGGAGCCTCTGGAGATTTGGTGCCGCACAGCATCTCTTTGAATCAGTCTTCAAAGTGACAAGGAGTGTGTGCACACCTCTGGGACATCGGGCATCCCATGAGTGCGTTCATCCATCAGGTGTCCACACCTTGATGCTGGTGGAAGCGGATGACTGCAGGGTAAGCGTATGGCTGCACTCAGCTCTGCTGACAGACAGACAAGAGGCACAAACACCTGAATTCGGTGACACTTCACTATCCTGAGCTGACCTGTGCTCTTCCTCAAGTGACAAACAATTAGGAGCACATTATCATTCCAAAGTGACTTCGCCCTTTCACAGCCTGTGAGGTACTCTATAAATCACCAAGCACAGTAATTACCAGAATTAGGCCAGGGATTCAGGATTGTTCTGGGTAATAACATCACTGCAGATCCTCCTAGAGACTCCTCAGCTTTGGAAAAGCAAGTCTCAGTGTTCCCTCTGGTGTCCTTTGCTAAGCATTTTATTGTATCTTTTGGGCACATTTTATGATGATCCAACTTTCCTCAGAGCTTGCCATGACCATTGCTGGCTGGTAATGGCCTCAAGAGGCTTTTTAAACTTGAGCAATGCGATATTTTGTTTATAGCATCCTTATGCTTGGCTATGATCTTGAGTAGAGAGGCACATAACCAGGAGAGCTATAATTTCAACAATGTGAGGTTTTCCTGATTTCTGCATCTTTTCAGGGATGTTTTCCTACTTGGCTTTCAAGGATGAATTAAGTTGGTAGCATATGGTGCTTATGTTGCACAATTAAAGAAGTGGTGCCCATTACCATTCGGTAGGGTTCAGAAACCCAGAAGAAAGGAGATGAAATAAGAAAAGGGCCAGTATTGCCTTGCAAATTGGGAAATGGCTTTTTCTTTTTTCCTGACTGGTGTAATTCTTCTTGGGTTCACATTTCCAGGTGGATTGCAGCCCTTGAAACAGCATATTCTTTGTCTTTTTAGCTTATGAAGAATTTAACCTGCCTGTGGAAATTAACATTTGCACAGTCTCAGGGAGGATGCAAAGCTTGGGGATTCCCAGTGCAGAGATGTGAATCAGCCGCTGCCCCCAGCTGCCTGCTGCTTCAGAGCAGCTCCAGCTCCCCTGGGATGTGCCTGCTGGTCTAACTGGGAGGATGAATTGGCACCAGAAGTAATAAATAGAGAAAAGACTTAGTTGTCTGAAAGAGGAATGGGAAACCCTTGTAATCATTACTGAAATTTCTGAAATGCTATCTGTGCCTGCATCTGAGCTCTACTGAGGCACTGTTTAAGGGCTTTTAACATTTCTCCTAAAATTTCTCACTCACCAAAATCTAGGTTTTCAGTACCAAAATGTCATCTTTGTTAATGGAAAACATGTTTGTAATGATTCAGACTTGACTCAAATAAACTTTCCCACCTACCCTTGAACAGGACCATTGAGAACCCTTGAAGAATGTGTGCAACCTTGAAATGTCAAATTTCGTTGCAAAATCCTGCTCTTGTTGAGTGGAAGATATTCTGTATGTGTCAGGTTGTATGGCTGAACTTAGCTCCTATGCTAGAACATTGTCTTGTATTGACCAAAGCCTGAGGTCCTTGCCTCTTTTTTAAGTGTAAAAGGCCAGGGTAAATCTTGTATCCTGCTTTCTTGGATAAAATAGTATCCTTAAGTGTCCAGATCCTGTATTCCATGGCTGACCCCCTGACCCAGGATGTCTGCTGTAGAGGCCACAGACTTTTTGGTGGGCTTTTCCTAACAATAGGAGAACTTCAAATAAAACCCCTGCTCATAGAGAAGTGTAGTTGAAATTTCTCCTAACTGTTCAAGGAAGGAAGCTGGGCCTTAAGAGGAAAAGCCTATCTTTGAGTCATGTTTCTTCTACTTCCTATAGCTATTTTGGAAGTATACAGAAACAAAGGGGGTGGGGAGGGGGGGGAGGCAAGACTTAAGGGTTTTTTTTAATCCAGCATTGCTAATGTTACCAGAAGTTTTGCCATTCATTTAAGTTGAAGCCCTTCCTACTGCATTTCAACTCTTCAGTTTGCCTCTAGCGCTGCAAAGCAAACTGCCATGTGTTTTGGCTTTTCTGGGAGGTTTGTTGAACCCCACATCCTCTCGCTGCTGTTCTTTTCCACAGGAACTGAACACGGACTTTCCAGTTATGAGTTAGTTATGAGCTGACTTCACATTTGATCCTTTGAAGAAGGCAAATCAGTGCAGTTCCTGGACAGCAGCAGCCTGAGCAACTCTGATCTCTTACAGTCACATTTGTCCACGTAGGGACAAAATGTCACTGTCGAAATGTTTAAGATTCTGTGCATGGATGTAAAGGACCTCAAGATACAGCGTGCTGTAGAGCCATGCCTGTGGTGTCGACTGTTTTGCAGTAGTAATCCAAAATCTGTAGGAGTGTTACTAGTACAGGAAACCTGCAGTGGGATGTACAAGGTCTGTCTGAAAAGAAGCACATTTGCAGTTGTAAATATCAAGGTGGTTGTTCTTTCATGCCAAATGCCTCCTTGTCTTCCTCAAAAAAAAACCAACCATGTCAGCTCTGCGTTGCTGGATGTCTCCATCCAGCAAGGACCCTCTCTAGGGTTGAGATTACCACAGCTGGAAATCCACAGCATTTCTATCCTGAGCATTGAGATATCCAGTGAGATCCAGCTCTTGGAGTTATGATGCACAAAGAACGTCATTTCCTTAAAATTTTCAGAAAAGGAAAGGCTATTTTGAACCCTCATGGCTGAGGGGTAATGACTGCAATGGTCTCCTGAGGACTTCAGAAGAACAAACACGGAACTTGGGAATTATCTTTAAATTTCAAGTTTCTAAGAACTGTGTGGACAGGGGGAGTGAGTATTCCTGGCATCTAAAAACCAGGCCCATATAGACCCCTTTTTGTGCATATTGTAAATCACTGCCCAGAGCAGTGTCCAGTCTCGCATATTGGGATCAGCACCCATCTCCCACACCTCACCTGTGGCAGGAACAGCATGGTAGGGAATGATCCCTGTCTCAAACGGCTCAGAAATACCAGACAGAGAAGTGCTGTGCCAGGCAGCACCCTCATCCCATCCATTCAAGCATGATGGTGCCAGTTCTCCCTGTTTGAGTAACTTCTCCCCTGCCTTGATAATTTGCTGACTGGTAAGGACATGCAGAGAAACCTGCAGGAACCAGCTCCTTCCCATGTATCACCCAGTGCTTTCTCTTTTTACCCTGCTGTAATATTTCTCAGCTGTCCCATGCAGCAGATTCAGGGAAGTTGTGTGGGGGCCAGGTCTGCAATTCCATTTATCATGTCAGACAACGCAGAAAATTGTGTTGCAATGGAGCAAACTACTAAATCACACATAATTGCTCTGATAACGATTTAGGGAAGGTGACAACAACTAGGGATCATTTTCATCTCCCAAGGTTAAACATCTTAGAGGCATTTGATCTCCTTCTCTTCATGTGAGTATGTTTTCTTCCCAGCTCTTTTCTGCACAAAGCAACTCACAGAAAAAGGTTTTAAAAGGCATTTGCTTGTTTTCCAGCAGGTAACTAAGAGAAGAATGACTATTTCATGCTGTGTGTGACACTGAGGTCAACTCCCATTGTGGTAGGCTTGCAGGAAAAGATGGTCCTACAAAGCACATCCCATTGCGCTGCAGAAGGAAGGTGCAACATGGTAACTGTCCCACTGCTACAAGGAACACTGTGGTACACCCAGATGAAGGGCTTGGTCCAAGATCTAAAGAACCCTTTGGCAGACATCAGGATTGGGTTCAGGTTGGTCCGAAATTCCTGCTCTTAAAGGAAACACCCTCCTCCTAAGGCTGGCATCTTCCTATTTTTGTTTCACTGATTTCAAAGTTAATGTTTTCAGTAATTGAAATCTGTTTGTTTCTTGGTGTGTGGAAAGTTAAGTGTTTTATCTGTGAAGGGCTGGAAGCAAAGGCTATTCAAGCTGTTGCCTGCCCCTCACCCAGTCCTCCAAAATAGCCTTTTCATTGCCCTGCAATGTTTAAACTTCAGCACCTCAAAACTGTCAACAAACTGCTAAGAAAACCAGAAGAACCTCATTGCCTGAGCTTTAATGAGTGTCTTTTCTTCCAGCTTGCAGCAGCCAAAAATAGAGCTGGCAATCTGAAAGTGTGCATGTAACTTGTCCTAATGCTTGCTCCCATTTTCCCTAAGCAGTGGCTGACAGGGTGTTGGACAGCCACCCCTTTCCATGGGCAAAACCATATCACAGCAGTGTCTTCTCTCCCCCTGGACATCTGAAGTCTTGCTTAGCCTCTTCTGAGCAAGCATGGGCAGCTCCATGGAAAGAGGTAGCAGTGTGTGGATGCTCCGTGTGCCGGAGGCTGACTGGGCTCCAGGATAACATGTTTGCTCTGTGTGCTGGGGGTATTTCCAAGTGTACAAAAATGGCGCAGCGAAGCCTGCCAGGGGCTTGCAGCTTTTGGAAACACTATTCCCAAAGGTCAGAGCTGAGCAGGAGGTGGAAACCCCACCCTGCCCAGGCTGTTTTCCTTCATTGTCTCTGGTTTTACATCCAGCAGTGGAGCTTATCTTAGAGGAAAGGGTGGAGATTTTCCCGAACAGCTGATTCACTTCTGATTTTCTCACCATTGGGAAGATGCTGTGCTTCCTTCTTGCAGCTCTGACTGCTCCAGGTATTTCCTAGTTGCTTGTGAGAAAATCTGCAGGAGGTCGACTTGGGGGAGCAGAGAGGGATCTCCCCCCTCTTTCTCCCAGAGAGACACAGCCCAGGAATCATTTGTCTGATATAAAAACATTTAAGTAGAAAGAAAACAGAGGTGGCTTAAGACAGTAAAAGGTCTGCAAGAAAGATGGGGGGAGAGCATTAAAAAAAGCAGCTATTGTAAATCATGTCACAGTGTAACACAATCTGGTTAATTAATCATCTCTGTTAATTTGAGAGCCGTGGGTAAGGGAAAAGGAGGGTGTAAGTGCAGCCCCGTCCCTGATGTTGCCATGTCTATGGCTGATGGACCTCAAGTGGCTGCAGGATGGACAGTGGGGGCCCCATGAGCTGCTCAGCACCCAGCATTTTGCCACATTCCTTTCATGGGATGTGGATGGTCATCTTAGAAATAACAAGGAATGGCTGCTTGGATGTCTCTGAGGAGCACAAAAATCTTTACTTTTCCCTTATAACTTTTCTGCCAGCCCCTTGCCCCCAGCTTGTTGGTAAGTTTTGTGCTTTGGAGGCTGGGGGAACGTGATCAGCTGTTGGCAGGCTGAAAGAAGTGACAACGTGTGACTTTCAGAGCTGGTTCCCCACCCACGCAGCACCAGCTGCCTTCTCTGCTCCTCACAAGCCCAAGATGAGCATGCCAGGCCTTGAGCTGGCCACTGGCCAACACCCAAATGTGTCATTAAACCCAGGGACAAGGGGGCTCCCTGCCACATGCCCGTGGGTTTGAAAGGATGCTATGCTTTAGGAAGATGCTGCATTAGCAAGGATGATTCTTCCTCCCCAGTTCAAAGGAGAGATGAGATCCACACTGTGATGTCCTCCAAAAAGATGACTAACTTCATGCCTGGGCCACCACTGGGGGCTTCACCCTATCATGGGAAGGTCAAGTGAGCAATGTGAATTCAGAGCCACTTATGTCTTTGGGGTTTGGGTGGTTCTATTGGCATCATCGCAGTGTACTTACAGCAAGCCTGGGATCTATGAAGGGCCATGAAAAATAAGAGCGCAAGGTGGTGGTGGGATGAAGACAATTAGGCCTCACTTAGAAAAACCTCACCCTGGTGTAGATTGCCCAGATTTGGAGCATGAGGATGTCAGTCTAAGTACAGACTCTGCATTGATGGGGCTGTCAGTGCTGATGAATGCATCCTGGAGCTGTCTCAGCCACTCAGCTCCCTAGAGGACACCTTCACTTCTACCCCAAGGAGATCCTTATGTATGCATTACTACCACATACATCACTATGACACCCTTCCCTTATTGAAGGCTTATCACCAGCAAATACCAGCCAGTTTTGTATAATGCCAGAGTGGATATCTGGGTAGTTTCTCTGGCCTCAGTTTCCCAATATACAAAATGATGTTTAGAATACTCCCTTCTCAAGATGCCCTAAACTTTCATTTTTGTTTCAAAGGTGCTCCGAGACCTTCAGATTGAATTCATAGTTCAGCTACAATATCCTTCTTTGAGTTATGTCATTCTATTTTATATTGTTATGATATTTGCAGTTCTTTGTACAGTAAGATGCTTCCTTGGGCCCTACTGAAGAATAGGTGCATCTGTGATAAAAGAATTTCCAGCGGTTATTTATCTGACCCTCTGAATTTTTGTGGTTTATGTATGTTTGGGGATTATTTCTCTGCTTTCTTTTGCTCTGGGCTCCAAAGATGGGAACTGTCTATTTTCGAAGAATTATTCTCAAGTCCGACTTCAGTCCTGGAGGTAGGGCATAGCAGGTTACTACAATATGCAATATTTTATGAGTAGTTCACAAAAAAGGCTGTAGTTTTATTTCATGCTTAAACTAAGAATTTCACTAAAGCAATGAAAACAGTCTTAAAAATTACTTGTGATTCACAAGACTGAAACAGATCTTCCAAATTATCAAGTCAGATATGGTATTTCATAAACCCATTTGTCTATCTAACTCCACTATATATATATATATAGATAGATAAAGGGGGTGTTGTTTAATTAGTGGTACACTAAACTTTTAACCCTCTTCTCTACCTGGCTTTCAATCAGGAGGTTGTCTGATAAAAGAGAAGTGGATCTAAGGCCTGAATATTGTTTCCCCTTCCACAGCCAGCACCACTCTGGTTCTGCACCATGGGGCAGCGAGGTGTGAAGCAGGGGAGGTGCACTCTCTTCCTGGAGCTCTTTAGAAAAGCAGCACAAATTTATACTAATAATGGTGGTGTTTAAAATCCTATGCAATTTGTAAATGTACGTTTCCATGGTAACACGTAGGTAGTGAAGTAATCCTCAATTCATCATCTTCCATGAAATTCCAGGAACTATTCCTAAACATTCATCCTTTTCTAATCCCAGAGCCGTTGCCATGGAAATGATCAGATAAGACACAGGCCTTTAGGCAGATGGGTCTATAAAGGATGCTAAATCTTGGCCCATTGAAATCTATTTAGATTTCAGAACTATTTAGTATTTCTTCTCATTTAAAAGCAACATAGCTGGCAGTGATTTTTTTCTTGATTGTTTCAAGATTAATTAAATTAACTCCACTTTATGAAAGGCTTTTTATCTTAGTGACCTCAGGAACTAAAAGCGTTTCTGGTCACAGATGTCTCATTTGGGTCTCTTCTTTTCCTCAGTGAGCTCTTGTGTGGTGGTAGGGGCTTCTGCTGCTCCTATTCACTGCTCCAGCATTTCTGTTCCTCTCGTATAACTCAAATTCTCACCAGCATTGTTTGCGGTCTGGGTTTTAGGCTTGCTTTTCAGATACCTTGTTCTGCAAAGGAGCTTATTTTTTATTTTTTACCACTTATTGGAGCAAAGTACAGCATCCAGGAGATAACATCCAACACTCAGAGGATCATGGCCTTCCAGTGCATTGAATTTTCAGTTCCAAAAGCTGTGCAAGATAAGGGGTTCACATGGGCAGAGGCACCTTCCAAGCACTTTTCCAAGGTGGGCCTAGGAGTGTGTAGATGATTGTTAAAATGCAATTTGATTTCTAAGTCTTTAAGTCAAATGCTCCTAAGTCCTAAAGTTGTGTTGAAAGCTGTGTATCTTCAGTTTTTACCGACAAATTTCAGTGTATGAGAAGCTATTAATTTTGCCTTCTGATATCAAAAGGAGAGCATTTCAAAGACATGAACCACTCTTTGTCACGAGTTTTGCTGATTTTTAATAATGGCTGGGGATCCAATTCCTATTTGTACTTTAGACATTTTTCTGCAATGTTTCTTTATTTCTCTGTGCAGAAAAATACCTGTAAATGAATCTGAACAGAGAATATATGAATGCAAAGGTTTAAGGGTTTTTTTAGTTGTATTAGCTTTTAGGGGTGAGAGTCTTGATGGCAAGAGGCACCCTGCTTAGACAACTGCAATGGAAATAACAGTGGTGGTTAAAGAGCCCCCTCTCAAACATCCTGCTTGTTATCAGGTTTTTGGTGGCGGTTGTGAAAGGTTTCGACTTCAGATGTGGTGAAAGGGTACCTAGTGCAATGTAAAGAAGTGTGAATGTTTCTCATCTGCTCCAGCACAAAGTCCACCATATAGGTAGGCTTGTTAAGGAAGGTCAAGTGGATGTTCTCTGTCTTGAAGGACTGATGAAAAGTGGAGATGGGACGTATATACAGGGTGAGAAAGTGGATGGCTGTAAACATGCCCACAGGGATGGTTTAACTCGAGGACAGGAAGAAAATGAGAAGGCAGGAAAAGAGGAGAGAGTGCTGGGACTGGAAAACAGGCAGGAAAGGAGGAAGGGCTCTGCCAGAAGCTGTTCAGCAATGAAACTCCAGGGAAAAGGGCAGAAAATATTACCAACATCCATCAGTGTCTGCACAGTCTGTTCCTGCATCCCCTCTGCAGGCTTCACTCTCTGCTCTTCCCAGCATGGCAGCAGTTTTGTTCTGATTATAGGGTGGAAATTACAGAAATTACCCCCTTGGAGCCAATGCCTTGTCCCTTCCAGTGCTGCTGGCAGCAGCAGCCCAGGACATAAGTCCTGAAAGAGCCTCTGTAAATCAAAAGCTTCACTATTTGCTTTCTTGCTGAGTGGTATTTTGAAGATTCCCCATGGATGACCTGGGTTGTCCTAGTAATGCCCATTAAAAAAACCCAAACAACTCCATGCAATTCTTTACAGAGATTCAAAAATCAATGCCAGCAGCTCTGCCTGGGTTTTAATTATTCAGTGGCACTGTTTATTGCGCAATAACAATAGTGCATGGACTGCAGCTAAAGCACTAAGCATGCCACAGGCTGGGAGGGAAAAGGGGGAAAATAAACTCGGCAAAATCCTGGATGAGAATGGCATGCATGACAGCCAGGAAGGGCAGCCAGCCTCCACCAGAAAATCTGTCCAGTCCAACCTCTTCTCATAGAAGAGGTTAATAGCAATCATACCCTGCATTTATATGGTGTTCTGAATCAAAGGGACATAGGGCCCTATTTGTTTTTGTTTTTCTAGCTTTAGCTTATAGGTGGCAAAGGAGTGTCAGAAAAGAGGCTGAGTTACAACAGCTCATGAACACTGGCAGGAGTCAGATCCAAGTGCCCTGGGCTTCAGGAAGACAGGTTGACCAGAAGACAGAGAAGAAACATTGAGATGGTGCTTAGCAATGGTGCTGTCTAGCAGACACAACCAAGATTTCATACTGTGGTAGCCAATGCAGAGCTCCAGTCCCTGTATCTGCATAACTGTTCCTGGAGCTCACTAAGATGTGAGCTGGATGCCATCAGAGCCTCCCACATCACTGCAGGATCACTGCATTTCCTGCAGGGAAGGGAGACAGCCATATCCAGGGAGACAGTTTGGCTAAAGCCTCAGACAGCATCTCAATCTCTGCCATTATACTTTAAGTAGCAAACTGCTGTGATTTCAGCAAGACTTAATAAGTTCCCTAAAATATCCCCTTGACTAGGCCTGGCCATAATTGCCTTGATTTGCAGATGTGCAAAAAATAGATGAAAAGACAAGTGTGAAACAGGTGCTCTCATGCAAATGAACAAATGGGAAAGCAGTGAAATTTTTGTCTGGCTTCTCTTCCTCCCTCCCTTTCCCTTTAAAGACGCTTATCAGTTTGCAGCAGTCCTGCACAAATGCCACTTAGTGATCTGCTGGGGCCTTCAAAGTGCCTGGGACTGCTGCAGGCTGAAATGTGCTTTTGTCCCTGCAGTGCCTGACCCCTTCTTTCCCAGGGCTTGGAGAAAAGGGTAACATTTCCAATTCTTACCTTTCTCTAACCTGCAGGCACTGAAGTTTATCATCAGCTTTCGGAAGGGTATGTGGCTTTGTCCCTAATTGTTGCTAGTGGGCATCTGCTGCCTTCTCCCTCCTGTGTGTGTTTTGGGGACAATCAAGAAAAGCTGTTGTTCCCTTAAAACCTCAGACACAATGGGGTCACATCGTGTTGAATTAAAGCTTGGGAGAAGCAGCACTTCTCCCCATGAGGTGAAAAGTGTTGACCCACAAAAGTTACTGCTGCCCATGGACTGTTGGGTGTTTGTCTCTGAAATGTGTTGGCAGCTGGTGGTTCTTCCATCATATACTTGATGTCAAACTTCATTCAGAAGCGAGGATGCTCAGTCAGATAAACATTAATAACCAGAGATGATAACTCCCTGCAAACCATGAGGACTCCTTGGAAGGTCCTGATTTCCCTCCTAACCCATGAGATGGAGGAGGTGTTGCAAATGCAACCATTCCTATGGAAAACAGAGGAGCTCATTGCTACAGACTCAGTTCCTGCTGGGAAGACATTGAAGTAGTTATGATTTTGCCATTGTTTTTCGTCAGAGCTTGGTGCTATTGAAAGCAATGAAAAAAAATCCTTGGAAATACAGTTCTAGTTGTAACAGAAGCATACGTGTCTCATAGGTACCACTTGGTTGGCAGTAATGGCAGCTTCACCACTCAACCTCACTCCTACAGTGAGGCCTGATCCTGAAGCAGAAGTCCCTGCATTGGGAGGGAGGGGGAAAGTCTCCCTCTCTCATATGTTACACCAGTGCTATTAGCAAAGGCCAGGGAAGCTTCGCAGGGCATTTTTCACTTGGAAACTTCCAGGTGGTTTGGTTTGAGGGACACTTTGATCCCTTTCAGGGTCAAGGATACAAAAGAAGTTTTTTACAGAAAGGTTTTTTGTGAAGTATTTCTCAGCTACTTTATTTTCTGGTCATCTTTCAAAAGCAGGGTACATTAAAGAGTCTCTGGTGCTCCTGGTGGCACAAAGGCTGGTTGGGGACACAGCAAGCAAGTGGCATCACCACCAGGGTCTGAAATCTGAACCTTGGGCACCATCTCTTCTGCCTGAGCTCAGGGAACAGCATCTCATCTGATAGCTGCTGGAAACTTATTTTCTACATTTAAAAAAATAACTAAACTGTCCCTCTTTCTCTAGAAGTAAAACACTTTGTGAGTCTGATAACAGAGGTGCATCACGTTATCTCTGTGTTTTAAAGCAGATACGCCTGTGTGTGCTCACAGTCAAGTACAGGATGAGCTGCCCGGAGTGTTTTACAAGCTGGGTCTGCAAGCTGAAAACTCTGGAACAAGTAGCTTATCGGTTAAGCTGCTTCAAGGATTTAGGGTGGTTTAAATTACTTAAAGTGCTCCAGGGACCCGATTCTGCACCCATTGAATCTACTGGCGATTTTGCTGGAGACTTACAAGGGACCAGGATTTGGCACTAAAGGCTTAGGGAGCTGAAGTGGATAAAACCCCTACAGCCCTTTAGAGCTGGCTAAACCATTCCAAAGTCTTGGACCTGTTTACAGCCTGCAGAGGTTGGCCAGTGATGGAAATGCTATAGGGGCACACCAAAAGTCTTGTTGCTGTTTACATCAAGCACCTTCTCCAGCCCTTTTAATTGCAGCAACCTATCTCTCTTTCGTTTTGTACTGACAGTAGTGGTTCAGTCCTGCTCATAGTGGAGTCAGCAGCAGAACTGGGTTACCAAAGTCAGTGACACAAAGAGGAACAAGGTGCCTTGTACCGAGTATTGCAGAATCATTTTCTGGGAGTTAGGCTGGTGATAACCAGGCAGGAGCAGAACTGGGCCCCGAGATGGCAGTTCAAGTTTTCTCCTTTTGGTTTTTGCATAAGGACTCTTCTTCAGTCATTTTGATACATTACATTAAAGCACTGTCATTTCCTAAGTTCCTGTCTTCCTTCCACATACCTCTTGGATTATTTAAAACCATATTTAATACTGATCTTTCCCTTCTCATCTAAGAAAGTACCAATGTGAATCCTGGTTTTTAAGTTATTAATTAAAGTACCAGACATTTTTTTTTCTGTGAGGTCTCACATGCAGAAGAAAAAAAATCTAAAACCCTTCAATTTTTTTCAGAATACAAAAATAAAGAAGAAAAATGAAAAGGGATGTTCACATCCAGTGCAACCTTGGCAGAATATTGCTCTCCAGAGATCCAACCCTCCATTTGTGCACAGGCCTATTCTGCTTTTCATGCAGAAGTGGAATATGATCCCAACCACAGTGACAGGCAGCAGCGTGTTAAGGGACCTCAGGCAATGTCGGTGTGGCCTTGCAGGCACAGGAAAATTATCATCTGCCCAAGACACGTGAGAGCGAGGGGCTGAGCCAGCACACAGCACTGGGAACCCTCAGCAGTGCTCCAAAACCACGGCATCCAAAAGGGTGTGTTTTCCTGGCTTTCTCTCATATTCTACCCTTGTGAGCAATAAAAGGGGAAAAACTATATTTCTTAAGAGAAATTCAGCCATCCACAATGTGCTATACCAGAGGATGAATTCCTGTTCTGTCCCTTTTTGTACAAGACCTAAGAGGATCTGGTGCTGTGGATAATAGCATGGAAATAAGAAAGTTTTTACAAACCTTCTTGCTTCTGCAGCTATTGCCTGCTAAGCTGTTCTTCCTTTTCTAGATACCCTCACTATCTCAGCAGTCCCTTGTGATTTGGACTCTCTTGTCAAAAAAGACCATCAAAACCAGGAGAGGATTCTGCTCCCAAAGGACATTAGCATTTTTTTTCCCAGCATCTTCCAGAATATACTGAAATCCTGTCACTGGAGTAAAAGCCAAAAGGAACAGATTGAAGCATCTCGGAACCATCACACCAATAGAAATATTCTTGTGATATTAAAAAGAAAACATAGTTTAAACATTTTTCTGCTCAGTAAAAGTCCCTTCATAGAACACAGTAGTCTGGACAGACTGGCTAGCAATGTAAGTCAAAGTAACTAATCTCTATTTTCATATACATACACCAACCTAGATATATGTATTTTAGGTTTATATTGGATAGCTCAACAGTGTCCCCTGAAGGATGTACTGTAAATAAGAGAGGTTAAGAAAGAGGTAAAAGATGACCAAAAACTAGGAAAAGAAAGAATAATAGGGAGAAATTTATGAAAATCATTGGGAGAAATACTTTCAGGTACTTTCCTACAATTTTGCAGTTTTAAAGGAGATCAATTAGTTGCTGCAGTGATCTCCAATCGGCTGGGCTTCATGTTGGACTTCAGCTTGTTGTGCCCAAGAAACCTCTGTGTTTCCATAGGGCACCACTGCAACAGAAAGATGACTCTGAGTTCCCTTTTCAGCTGACCAGGGAAGTAGTATTTTCTTGTAGGGTGATCTCATTAAAAGCCACCACCCCACTGTACACAGGGGGTGCCAAGATGTCAGATTTTTTTGCCAGTCCAATGCTGAAGTCATCCGGGCAGACCTAAACAGACATGAAAAGCCATGCCAGCCTCCCCAGCAATGTCCCTTGGTGCCACCGAGCACATCTCGGTCTATGGGCTTATCTGGGAACAGATGTTTCTGCAGCATCTCACCTCGAGCACTGAGATGTCTGCACAGAGACAGGATTGCTCTTGTGCAGCCATGTTCAGCTCCAGGCTGTGATCCTGCAGCGAGCTCTCTGCGCACACTGCAAATTCATTGTGGGAACACAGCTATCGATAACAGCCACAGCAGGATTAGGAAGTTCCTTCAATTCATTTAACGCCATTGTGTTTTGTTTTTAAACAGCAACATCAATGAGGCTTTCATTTTCTTGCAAAGGAGAAACAATCTGACCACGATGAGTTCACCTCTGGTAGTGTATTCTGTAGGGAATCCGTTTGCTGAGCCACTGAGTCCATTGGCACTTTGCAGTAATGCCAGCTCTTGGTAAATATTGGCCAATGTGCCTCTAAGTACTATTAATAAAGTTAATTAGCAACAAAAGTTTTCAAATGTGAAAAAGCTACAGGCATAGGCATGGTTCATTAAGCTTCCTAGAAGCTTCAAACAACTCTTAACTGCATTTCTCAGGGGAAAAATAAACCCCAACTATTTCTAAATAGTCAAAACATTTTAGTGGCTCTGATCTACTCTATGAAAACAGCATCTAAGAATATTGGCATCCTTCTGCAGGCAAACTTCACTAAAGGAGAGAAGGAAGAATAAAAATGGAAAAAGAAAAATGTGTTTGTCCAGCATTGGGGTTGAACATGAAGATGGTTTCCTTCTCTTTCCAGATCTCCAACATCTAGGAGGATGCAGAGATGCCATAAACAGTTTTGGACAATCCCTGTGGTCTAGCAACCCCTACAGTCTCTGGTCAGCTTTGGGACTGGGGTGCTTGCAAACCCCCTTTGGGTCAAATTGCCTTTCGGGAGCCTCCATCAACCAACACCAGCACCACTGAACATGGGCAAACACAGCTTTTGTTTTTGAACACCAGATGTCTACGTGCTCAGCAGGCTCCCAGAAGCTTTCTTCCTCCACTGCAGGCAGAAGTCAGAGCCACAGAGGAGAATAACTTGCAGTCAAGGTGAGGTTGCCACTTGGGACCACTGGTAATTTTTCTGTCAACCACCAGCTTTCTGGCTGGTACAAGTAGAATCACCCACAGTTCCGGGGAGCTCCTTTATGCCAACATTTCTCATTTCTGTCTCTGATACCCATCATCTCTCCATCATAAAGCAAAAGGATTTACTGCTGGAAAGCCAACAGCAAAAGACAAAACAAAAGCAGATGCTTGGGACTGTTCAGCAACCTTCATCTTCTTTTCCAAAAAAAACCAGCAGTGGGTGTCTGCTCCTCACCTTACAAAATAGATGCAGTTTAAGTATATAAAGCATTGCTTGGTGGAAAGAGAATGCCTTTTGCTTTGCAACACCCATGGGTATAAGGAAGATTGGTCCAGGTTTTCCTGTAGAGGAAAGCCTGCAGGGTGTCCTGGGGGGATATTCACTTGCAGGTCACCTCAGTGATGTACCCTCTTTCCACTCAGATGGAGCTCATGGAGCATTTAAGAGGTATTTAGAAAGGAGGAGAAAAGAGAATAACCTTTTTTAATAAGCAATTTGCCAATGACAGTGCTGGTCAGTCCAGCATATCCCTCTCACCTAATTAATCAAGACCAAGCACTAGATTTGCTATCGTCCTCTTTAATAGCATTATGGCAATCCAAGATTTAAGCCAGTGCTTTAATGTCCCTGCCTTGTTTAATACCATTATTGCATTATAGATTTAAGGTAGCACTTAGGTGGTAAATTTTCAAAGCAATGTCAAAGAAGTCCTACCACTAAATTTTCTGCTCTGCTTTGAAAATTTTCCTCTTAACCTCTTACCTAGTGCCAAACACCTGAGCTAAATGGGACAGTTTTAAGGTGATACTCGTGTCAATTTAGTCCCTGGTAAATGCTAGGCTCTGTAAGACTATTTCACTCTGATGGAGATTTTCTCATGGTGCAGATCTGGGGTGACAACTGATAAGCAAAGATGCTCTGCTCACTCTTTAAAGCTTCATTTTGATTTGAACTAAATGGCTTTTATTGTGACCAGCAGAGAGTAGGATTTGTGGCGGGCTGTAGGAAATGGGGGAGAGGGAAGTACCTGGTACCTCCTTTCTCATTCTCTATCCAGGAGATGCAGCTCTGCACAAAACTGGTGCTGTCGCTGCTTCATGTCTGTATCCGAAGTCTTTCTGATTCAGGTAGTAAGATCCCACTGATAGCTGCCGTTTTTCTCCTTTTTTTTTCCATGGTTTCTCATTTCTCTTTCCAGTTAAAACCAACGTAAGATTTCCTTTGCCATGCCCTGTGAGTCTGGTTTTCTCCATTTTTTACATCTAAGCTGGATGTAGCAATTATTGCTTTAAAATCAGCAGCCACTGTACCACTAGCAGCTGTTTAGTAGACATGTTACCTAAACCCCCTCTCAGCTTATATCGCAGTGAGACTCAGTTTCCCAAAGAATATCCCTCCTCAAACAGAAAACTAATCAAATGTATTTAGCATTCTCGTTGGTTGCCAGAGCCTATATTCCAATAACCCATCTTTCTGAGCTAGAGTATAAAGGCCAGTAAACTGGAAAAAGAAATTGTGTAGGAAATTAAAGTTAGTTCATTGTGGCAGACATCACTTTTATCTCAACCAGCTGCATCACTCCACCTCTGCGAAAATTATTTCGGAAGAAAAATTCTGTTATTGCACCCTGATATTTCCCCAACAGCTCCCTGAAATATCTGAGAGTACAGAGCAGTGACATGGATGGCAGGGTCAAACTAAACAGTGCCCAGGGAAAGTTGATATGAGGAGAAGCTATGCCATTTCATGGTTTATGCCCCTGGAGCACTACATACACATCGAGTGTCCCAGCGAGTAGATTTTGACACTGCTGAAAATATTTGTACCTGAAAGTCAAAAAATACACATTACTCATAACCAATCAGGAAGCAAAGCCAGTATCATGTTGCCTACATATTTAGTAAAGATTTAAACCCCCCTAATCTCCTTGCAGATGAAACACAAATAGTTTTCTCACACGTAACAAGAAGAACATGAATCCTTCACCAGAATTATTTACTGATTTACCTTCCGTGACCAGCCATCAAAGGAGAAGGCAAAGGAGTAATGAATTGAGAAAGAGGTGATGGGAAGCTAACAAACGATTCATGTGGTTTTATTCCTTTGGGCTAAGTCCTTATTCCACCAAAATCAATGAGAATAGAATAGGATGAGTTATGATTTATTGCTACAGTCAGATCTCATTGTGGTGCATTAAAGAGGTCGTGATGATTACAGGTTCTCTCTCAAAGTGCTACAAACACAGTGATGTATTTAGAAAGCATCAGATATCAAACTCTAAACTGTTTCCAAGGGAACTTATGAAACGTCACATCACAAAACAAATCAAAATGTCTTTCCCCATTTCTATCTTGTCTCCTTTTGGCAAGCACTAATTTCTCAATGCTGGCTAATCCAAATTCTTCCTTGATGTAGAGTCACTGTAGTCGGTTCTGAGGACAACGTAGCCACACTAGCCTGAATTTGGCAGAGTATGTTGCAGAGTATGTTGCATCTGGAGCATAAATCAACTTGGCTTTGCTTGTTTCCTTCCTTGATCATGCACCAGATAATCAGTGATGACTCAGAATTACTCAAAGAGTAGATACTGCTAGTTCACTCTGTTATCCTCAATGTTGTCTTGTCTGTGTTTGCACTAATCATGCTCCAGGGTAGCTGGATTTAATGACGGTGTCATCAGAAAATGGTAGTGTCTTTTTTGAAATCTTTGTGACAATATAAGCCAGCTGATGTATTGTTTGTGATACTTTTCTGCTTATATCCTTACCGTGGATGGTACAAAGATAAAAGCAACACTGTCAAGCCTTTTTGACTACAGCTAAAATTCCTATTTGCTATCAGAAGAGATTATGTTAAACTAGCCATACTTGGGCTGGAGGTACCTTAAGACATACTGCAATGACAAAAAGCATTACCAACATGAAGATGCAATTGCCTTTCATGGGAGTTTAGCTTCCAGGTATGACTGATTGTTTCAGGGCAGCAGCAATGACAGGCTGCGCCAATTTTATCAGTTGGATGTTTCCCTCTATTTTTATTTGATTTATTTTATTGGAAAATGCTCTCAAACTGCTGGTGTAGGGGTTTTGTATATTAAGCATTTTTCTTTGCTGGAAGGGATGTGTCAGGGCGTTGAAGTCCATCAGATTGCAAGAACTAGGCAGTGACTTTCACAAGGATAAGGAAGGTTGTGGCTTGGAGGACCCAAGCGCTGTCTTCTTCAGTTTTTGCTTGTCACCAGGAAGTGAGTGAGGCTGCAGGGTGCTCATGGTGAGTGGACACAGGGAACTTTCTGCTGAACTCCTTCAGGCTGGGAAGCTCAAACCTTCACTGCTGCCAATGACTCACACCATGTGTAGGGACCGAGGCTGGACCCAAACCTGCCTCCAGAGCACTTCAGCTCAGACCAGTACCTGCTATCCATGGATGCTCTGGCATCTCTGGAGAAGAAATCTGAATATAATGGCAGCAGGATTGGAAATGGTCAGGAGCTGATGACTAGCAGAAGTACTGGATGTGGAGAGTGTAGTGTAAGACCAGTTATGGTGTGTGGATGCTTTGGTGCAGCTGGGAGGGGCTTTTTAGCACCAGTAGAAATGTTCCTTCTGTTAGATGGGACTGATGATGCTTGAAAAGATTCTGTGAGGCAAAATAAGTGCATAAACTTGTATAAAGGTTTGACCTGAAATAAATTAATGAACAATTTTATTCCCTTAGGTGGCTAATTTAATTGAAGAACTGAGTTCCCTTCTTTTAATCCTGTAAACTGTTTACAGGGTCCTCTCAAGCATCTTTATTATGTGAAGCTCACCCAGCAGTATCTGAGAAAGATCCTTGGTGTGTACGTGGCTGGGTGAGGAGTGTGACACGAGGATCTTGCAGAGCAATGGCCTGCCAGTGGGTTCACAGCAGACATGGGGAGCTTCCCTCAGCTGCTTTCTTCAGAGTCTGCTGCAAGTCATTGGGCAAAATTTATGCAGCACCTTGTAAAGAAATGAGGGTTTGAGTAGCTCTTGGCAGAAAGATGTACCCCAACTTCACAGGCATGCTGGTATGCTCATTAGTGCTCTGGAGAGAGGTTAAGGGTAGAATATTTCTCCTCTTCCCCAAGGAAATACTTACAGGTCTGGGCTGGGACCCTGCATGGATTGGACACAGTCCTGAGGATGCCATTCCAGCAATGTTCACAGCTGCTTGCTGGGACTGAGGTTGTTTCCCTGCTGATTCACCATCTTTAAATTTAAGGCAGCATCTGTTCCTAGGGTGGAAAGAGGGCTGCTAAACAGAGAAGCAGCGAGGTGATATTTTATGACCATGGGACAGTTTCCCTGTTGTTACAGGCAGGTGTTCAGGCTGTGTTCCTCAAAGCAAAAGCCAATCTGCCCAAAGCATTGGCTATAGATTCACTGTCTGACCTCTTCAGATCAAATGCTTTGACGCTTTGATCTGCTTATGCAGTGTCTCCTGTACATGGCAGAGCATTTTCCACCACCATAGAGGATATCTATTGGTATTTTGAAGGGCATATCCCCTTTGTGATCTTTGGATGGGACCAAATATTCAGTTGACTTAACGTTGAGCTTCCTAAGCAAAGAAAATAGAAAATCCATGAATAACAAAATGCAAGAAAAGTTCAGAGATCTGCAGTCACATGAGGAAAGAAGAGAGGCTGAATGAGGAAGATTTTGCTCACGCATTTAATTATCTGAGTCAGCCTAAACAAATTGGTCATCCTGGAAGGCAGCTGGGATCCAGGATCACAACCATCTTCAGAGGCCCAACAGCAAACATTCGTCATCTCCCAATCAGTGCTGCTCTGCTGGCGTAGAGTTGATCTTGGCCTGAAAGGGGCCCTCCCTGGAGATCCAGTGAAATGCTGAACAGGGGGTTATAGATGACAGAGCACAAAACATAGTTCGATACAGTAATAACACTGTATGTCTGTGCAGTAATGAGAGCTCGTATCTAATGCTTTACAAAGATACCACAGCGTTTTATCTGGAGAACAATGCTACTCATTACAGGCAGAATTAGAGGTGATGTTCATAGCAAAGCTGTTGAATGCATTTCCTTATAAGCCCTCCTTCAGATCAGATCCTGTAGGGGGGTGGAAAAGTAGGTTTTTTATTTATTCAAAATTCATATGTATAAAGGGACTGAGTTAAGACTGGTTAGGCAAACTGAATTCAGGGCATGTCTTACACATGGAGCACTTGATTATACAGCCTTAACATCCTCTTAATGCCCTTTTTTGGAGACAGTTTCACAGATGAAGATCACGAAATATGAAGAGTTGTGTTCTTCTACAAACACAGAACAAGTAGGCACCAGGTAGAAAGTAAAGGAGGCAGCCAGAGGCAAACTTTCTTAGTGAGAGAAGACTCACATTAAAGTCTGATGTGACTTAGCTGCCAAAGATGTGCCCCACTGTACTTTCATCTGGGAAGAGCGGATAAACTTTTATTAAAAATGAGCTGTTTCTACTCTTTATTGAGCTTTGCCTATTAAACAGAGTGCCAAGTTGAGGTCAAAATATGGAGAAATACCCTCTGATCTCTTTAAAAAAAATGCCTTGCTTTTTAGAGACAGATTAATTTTGAGAAATAAAAGAAAGACACTGGCAGAGATGGAGTGTGCTTTTCTTGAAAGCAGTGTCTTCCTAAAGTCCTTCCTTTTTCAATTAAGAATAACAATTAAGCTTGATGGTCACCTGTGGTTTGTTGCTCTCAAACACCAGACAGCAAGGAAAGATTGACTTTGCTGCAAGATGATAGTTCTGAGACTTCGTTACATGTCAGTGAATGATAGATTTTATTCTAAATTAAATGAACCATTACATGTTCAATATTGTGCACTTAGAGAGCTGTAAAACTCTGAAATAAAATTAACAATAAAAAAGAGACATTATCTAATGAATATGGGAATGTAACGGGTGCAGAACTTCCCTGTCCTTGCTGGTTTGTTTCATGAGTAATTGCTTTCTTCTTCCTTCTGCCATGCTTAGTTATCTTAGGCTCTTATAACAGTGTGATTGCCACATTACAGGCTTCAGCAAACCCATGCAGGGTCTTGTACAAGAATTCGGATGACGATAGCCAGCTAAATTTCATGCTCCTGTCATTACAATCAACTAAACAGAAACTACTGGGGGTGTTGGTACCTGCTGAGCTGTAATGTAGACGTAGTCTCTGCACAAAGTATCTTCTGCTGATGAGATGTTTTGGATCAACATGATGTCATGGCCTGTCTTCGCAGTTAGGGATCAAATACAGCAGTTTAGCTCAATATGAACGTTGGCTCCTCCCAGGTTTCTGGATGCAAATTGGTATTTTGTCTTACCCTTATTAGCAGCAGACTAACAGCAAGTAAAGACTTGCCAGTGACCAATGTACTAATCCATAGCTTGGTGATCAAAGCTCTCCATGATTGTGTGTATGTGCATGTGTAAGACCAGGGGCGTATCATTTAATTTCTCTGTATCTTAGGTCTCCATCACTAGTGAACAGTTAATATTCCCTTTGGTACTCTGACAGAAATGCCATTCGGTTTTAGGCTGACATCCTAAAGGCACCCATACTTTAACTTTAGAATTACATGTGTCTAAAGGCAGCACTAAATTCCCATGTTCTCTCTATACTTCTTACAAGCTCTTCTGTAGAGGAAAGCTTTTAAGAAAAGAAATATGTCATTCAGCTTGTCTCTTTTTGTCTTTTTTTTTGCAGACACTTCCAACAATGGAAAGTTTCACAAGAGGTACACCCACAAGAGAGCAAGAAGGAAGGAGAATGCTCTAAATACATCTTTGCCAGCAAAAAAAAAAATAGAGAACGAAATAAGTATATCTTAAAACAAACTTGTATTCCAAGTTTTCTTCTGATCGCACTGTAAAAATCTTATTCATTTCAATGGAATTACCCAAGTGTAACTTCAAGGGGAATTTGGTTTGCATGGGATCAGAGCAGGAGGCTCAGGAGTCGAGACTGGCAGGAAGCCAGAGGTGTTTCATCCCCTGTGGCTCCTTTTTCTGGGAAGGAGACTGAAAGGGAGAAAACCCCACAGCATATGTACTCAAAACACTTCATCAAACTGATCACTCATCCAAGCCATAGTCAAAAAGTCTATTATTCTCCAGCTCCTATGATAAAATGCACAGAGCGCCGACCTAACGGATACTCTCTGTGGTGGAAATCTGGGGCGTCGCTTATGTGGTACAAAATTAAATCTGGTAGACAGAGACAAGAAGTGACACTTCAAGGAGGGGTTTCTGTTGGGACACTGAGGAGTCACTGTGCTGTCTAATGACACACCGAACCAGTGCTGCTCTCCAGCTCCCAGTGCAAACCACAGCCTGGGCTGCTGAAACAGCTCTGCTCAAGCATGGCCACAATAAACTCCTGATCTCTGTACTATATATCAACCAGTGGATTAAATATTCACCACCAATACCTAATCTATAGCTAGAAGTTATCGCGGCTTGGTTACACATGTGGTTGACTAAAGCCCTCGGGTGGTTTCATCCAAAACTCCCGCTGACAACAGCCAGACACAGGCTGCGTGTGGGGTCATCTGAATCTCCCCGAGGGTGACAGATTACAGCAACCCAAAGGATTAAAGCTAAACCAGTGGTGCTTGCAGCACTGGCTCCATGGAAAGATTTATGAAGGTTTGGCAATTGCAGCCTGCCAGTGAAAATACATGTTTTAACAGCACAGTGACTAAAACTAATGTTGTATTTCTGCTAGCTGCTGCCCATGCATTTGCTGATGTATTTAGTTTGCAGGTTCAGGGCTAGGAGACCTTACTCATCACAGCTCTTAATGCTGCTATCCTACTGCAAAGCCTGGCACCTGACTTGATGAATAGTTACTGGTATTAATCATTGGAGGGGACCAGTTTCTTCTTTGTACATTTGTCTGAAAAATTGCTCTCTTTGTGGAAGCTTTTAATGGATTTCTCAAGTCTTTCTCAACCGTGACACATAATGCCTGAAATTCAATGGCAGCGACAAATGAAGGGGACAAAAACTGAGATGGAAGCATAATTACTGTGAACCAAAATATAGTGCTTTGGTAACTGAAACTCACAGGTGATGCAGCAACAGTTTAACATTGCCAGGCACTGGGGTTGGCAGTCTCCTTCCTCACAGCCACCCATGCTGCCACCCTGCTCTCCTTTCCCCAAACTTAATTGCCTGCAATTACTGGTTAGGGAAAAAAAACTGTAATCACTAGAGATTAATTGCATTTCTCTGAAATGCCCATCCCTGGAACTGACAGGGAGAATGGTCTCAGTGCTTCTGTCCAGAGCATCATTTAGCAGCAAAAATACAGAGATTTTTTTTCTGGAAATGTCAGGGAGTAGCTGCCAGGTCTCCTGGATGGCTACTGGAGCACCATGAGCACTTTGCTATTTCCATTACAGTGGGGCACAAATAATCTGATTTTCATGGGCAACAATGAGAAACCATCTCTGGGCCTGCAAGAGATGCTATATTCCATATAGCCCCAGTGGAGAACCAGCAGCAGATTTTATCTTGCTAGAAGCAATAGAGGGGAGAAATGATGCGGAGAATTGACCTGGGATGGGACTCCTGCCTTTTTTGAGTAAAGCTGGGGTGGGATCTTACCAAACCTCTCTTAGATCTTCTCCCTTCTGGCACTTATACCCTGGACACCACCCAAACACATGTGCCCTCATTATCATAATTCATGGATCCACCCTTCTGTTTGGAACCTTCTTTGGTCCAAACCAAGATTTCAGGGTCTCTGACCTCTCTCCTGAACCCCAGGTTATCACCACAAGCTCAGTCTGGCAGGAGAAAAGCTTTCAGTCTTTTTCAGCGACCTTTTACCGTAGACAGCACCACTATTTCGTCTGTCATTCAGAAATATGGGAACAGACTTCCTTTCAGGACATCATACCCAGGTTATTTCTCACTCCAGTGTAAAAGAGCAGAACCATATCTCTTTTCTTTATTTCCATATCCACTTAATGCAACATATATTTTAACTTCAATTCCTTCTGCCTTGCTGTATGTGGAGCAATATCCAACATATTGTCAGCTACGAAAAAGAAATTAGTATTACAACAAATAATGAAAGAAAATCATATGTCTGATTCTGAAATTTCCAAGGGATTGGGGAAAAACTTTGCAAATCATTTTAACAGCCATACGTACAAGGATCACATTATGGGAGTTACGGAAACACAGCTACCACATCAGTGCAGTACCATAATTTAGAGGCTGAATTTCTCATTCTGGGGTATGTGCCATAATTTTTAATAAAAACAATTCTAAAATAGAGCTGCTGCCAAGCAAAGCATTACTGGGGCTGCCAGAAGGCTTTCTGAGGTGCCAGCCCAGCAGGAAACGAGGCAGCGTTTAAAACAGGGCTGGTAAGGAAAGTTTCCTTGGATAGCTGGTGGACTTGCACAGGAATTCCAGTGGATTGGACTGCTGCTTTTTCACTGAATTGGCAAATTTCTGATGGAGAAAGAGTCTGTCTGAAAACTTCCAGCCTGCACTACTATGCTTTACACAGCAGCTGAGGACAGCTCTTCCAAATGGTTTGAGGTAGGAATGGAAATACACGTTTGCCATATGACACTGGGAGGTTCATAGAGCCAGATGATGGTGATGAACCTGGTCTAGGGATGGGACTCATGATGACACATGGAAATCATGGGTTTTCCCACAGCATTTTCTTGTTTCTCTTCTAATAGCATCTCACTGGCACTCCTGAGAAGGGGAAAAATGCCCTATGGGAGCCTCTCACACTAGAAGATATCCAGACAAAATCAGACTACTATGGCACAGAAGATACATAAGCATTTGTAAAACATGCAACAAGTGCACTGTAAAGTGCTTAAATCCTGCAGCTTTTATTCATGCCAAGCCCTCAAGTAATGGCAACTGGATACCAAACCGACCAAGGCAAAATCTTGCCAAATGCTATCTTTTCTCTGGTACATTTGCTGCTTGTGTCAAACACAAAGTCTCTTCTGGAGGTCAAGCAGAGTTGGTGGCAACAAATCCTGGCACCAGTGTCTGAGATATTAGTGGCCTCTGAAGCTGTGCTGTTAAATGATTGATTGAGTCCAAGACACATATGTGATAAGCTACTGGGCTCCTCTTCTGTCTTGATAGTTTACGTTACATGACATGATTTTTTCTTCCCACTCTGCATCTTGAAAAGGAAGATCAATGTTGTGGAGAATTTTAAATTGGCTCACACTGCAAAGCAGATTTCATTACCTACATATCAGTCCTCAAGGTACATAGTAATTCTCTGCCTTACATTACTGGAATTTTTTGCATCTTTTCTAGGAACTAGGTATCGATCATTGAAAATGAGTAGCAATTAAAATAAAATATAGACAACTGCAATCCCAGTGGTCCCATTAAAGGATGAAATGCTTCATTAACACCTCATAAGAGCATTTGGAACATGAGCAGAGGGCAACTTTCCTCCTTCATCACTGGTGCATGTTATCCAGAAAGGAATAGCTTTTGAATTCCCCAGGATTATTCTACACACAAATTACTCTAGTGTAACTAAGTCAGTTATAAGTTGAAGTGCTCTTTTCTACCACCTCAAGACATTTTTCTACTTTGAAATTGTTTTGTCATATTCCACCCTAAATCAGTCACTTAGTAATTTAATCTTAAATAAAGTAAAGGAAATGTAAACTGTCACAGAAAGCATAATTAGTTTGATAAAACTAGGTCATACTGTAAATTAAACCAACATAATATCATGCACCCATACACCCTTGAACTTCTTGACTGTGAAGAACCCATATCAAATTGTTGGATATGATCTTCCTCAAAGCTTTGAGGTTTTGACAGAGAAAAAGCTCTTCAGTATAACAGAGGTAGCAAATCTGAATGACATTTGAACATTGCAGAAATGCTGAGTCTCTACCCATGACTATGAAGTTTTCTTATATATATTTAAGAAATAATGGGAAGAGAAAACTAAGAAATATGCTATGCTCCTGCTGACTTCCATGGGGCAAAGATACCTCTGAAAATTGAGCCCCTAAGTGTTATGCAAGTCATTGCTTGCACATGGGATCTAACTAAGGATCTAACTAAGCTAGAGTCTCCCATGTTGTCTCCCATGACTGTGAGAGGTTGTAGATGCTATCCTATCTCCTCTTCATCCACTCACACGGGGTGTAAATGATGCTTGGATCACATCTGTCCTCCTGAGTGAGAGAGTGTCCCCCTCAGAAACTCCATCTCAGCCCAGAGAGACGGGAGATGGATCCAGCTATGGATCTGGCTTCCCAATACCCAGAACAATCTCATTCTGCATTTCCTGCCAAGTTTCTTATTGACTGTATTTCATCCAGCTAGAGACTGATGATACCTGAGACATCAATGGTGTTATGTAAATATCTCTCCTGTAGGATCAGGGTTATCCACCCAAGGCTTCTGAGGTTTCTAGTTTACTTCTGAAAGGTCCAAGCAGAGTAACTCTGACTAATGCTTCTTGGCAGTTGGCTTAAATTCCTCAACTGGGAAATGCTTAGGGGAGCTGCAAGTCCAAAAAGGTTGAAAACCAAGGCAGTCAATAGACAGATAATGTCAGTCAGTCAGATACTGTTAATGTCTGACAGAAGAAATATCAATAACTAGCATGATTGATGGGGAATGAAGGAAATGCCACCCACAAACAAAAAGTAAATAAACAGGATTTGAAAGCTGCATGTTACATTCGTTTGGAGACTTCTTATTTCCCCCTTTTTAAGCTGATTTGATTTCACTCCTTGGTGTAATCCTCTCATCCAGGCATCCTTTATAATAAATAGATGTGAAGTGCCCATTATGGCAGCACCATTAACAAGGATGCTGTGTCAGTCACTGTGGCCAACTGAATGGAACTTCTTGGAACTGCCATGGAGGGAAATGGAGATACACCTTCCTTTATTGAGTGACCAATGTGTAATTAAGGGTGTGTTGCTTAATGCCTTATAACCATGTAAGGAAAAAATAAAAAAAGGAAAATGTGGTATTTTTTTTCATGCTGGAGCACAGTAGGAAATGATGGATAACTTAGTTGTTTTTTACATAAACAGAAGAAGGTCCTTTTCGTACATGTTCATCTCCTGCCGTATGAGATTCTGAAGTGTTAAGCCACTTGAAAGCGTAGATAACACAGAGTTTTTGGCTAGAATCAGGGTCTTTGAGTTCTGCCAGTCTATAAACAAACATAGATTGATCTACACATTTATTACATTCATTTTCACTAGATTGCAAACATTTCAGGTCTTTCATATACTGTGGTCAAAATGCTAGAGTGGTCATTCTAAGAAACACAGAAATTCACAAAGTCATTTCCTTGCAGCAGGAGTGCATCAGGTCAGGAGCAAAGAAAATAAGAGAGAAGGCAACACTTGGTGTCTTTTGCAAGTATAGGTGGGGAGGATTTGAAGGAACTTCATGGATGTGTTATATCGTTAATATCAAGATATTGATGGATACCTCTCAGTTGCTGCCATTGGAACAATGTGACCTAGATTAGTTTGTGGAATAGCATATCAGATTATATTGAAAAGCCTGTCTGCTGCCTGAAGTGAGCATAATGAAACTTAAGGTGGATAAGGAAAGAAAATCATGTGAGTCCAAACTTACACAAATATTGTTTAAAACATGCTTCTTCCAAGCACTTTTGAGAAAATAAACCCACTGGAACTGTGAGCTCAGCTCTTGAAGGCAGCTATGTATCAGCTGCACAAAACTCAGCAGGAAGGTTTAAGCAGGAACTCAACGTGCTTTTTCCCAATACACTGAAGCACAAAGAGGTACCTCATGGTTTTTTTACAAGGCCCTGTATCTCTCCTTATGTGGAATGAAGTGTTCTGATTTTTCAAAAAATCCAGCTAGAGACTACTTTCACCTTTAGCTGCCTTCCATCCACGAAGGATGGACTTTAAGACACATCCATTGCAGCTGGGGCTTCAGTATTAACCATGCTGGCTCCTTAGTGCCCGCTGTCTGCCTGAAGGCTGCAGCAAAGTAGCTGGCCTGCTGAGTGAAGACATTTGGGTATCATGAGAGGAGAAAAAGACTGGCTTACCCTTGGCGGCACAGCTGTGAGCAGATTGCACCACGCAGTGTGACAAACTCAAGTGCACGCTGGCATGTTTAACAAGGACAATATAAACAGTGCCAACACGAGTTATGTTGGGAACGAGTGATGCAACTTTTTGTTGCTACTTTTCTTTCACACCTTTAAGCCTTTTTGACCAAGCTGCGCCACACTAAATGTGAGAAACATGTCATTCACTGGAGGGGTGAGGAAATACTGCTATTCTGAGCGGAAAGAACAAAGTCAGTCACTGAGCCAATATGTAGATCACTGAAGAGTTTACATATTGTCATCAAGTATGGATGCCAGAATCTGATGTCTTTGATGTCACATCAGCAGCCTAATCAGCAACATGAAGCCATCTCAGAATTGAAATTATTTGTCATGCTTTGAAAGACTGACACTTGACATCTGGTTTGATAGGTTATGAGGCATCATGAAAATACCCTCATAAACAAAGAAATCCAGTTCATCCATCGGAGCCTACAAATGACCCCGCTGTGATCCTGGAGGCACTGGAATTCCCAGGAACACCTGAGGACTTTGCTACCGCTGCAAAGATGAGTTTGGCCAGTCATCCTGCAAGGCCACCTCAACCTGCACATCAGGAAACAGGCTTCTTAATTTCTTCTCAGCTCACACCTCTGAGAAGATGCTGAAGCCAAACGATGAACAGGCATGAGGAAATAGAAGAGTAGATAGAAAATTGACTGAAATGTACTGTCATTAAACTACCAGACACAATGGTAATGTGTCACTACAGTGCAACATAAATCAGTCAGTTATAGTATACCAGTCGCTGCAAGATGCTTTTAAGTACCAACCCTTGTAGAAGAAAATGTCCTTTCAGTACCAGTCCTGGTGTGGCTCTTGGTTTCTCAAGGACGTAGGGACTAAGATGCAGTTTAGTATCTGGTGCTACTGAGTAATGCAGTAACATGCAAAGCAATGAAGCACTTTACAGCAGTTATAGAAAGATAAGGTACTCTGCTTAGCAGGCGTAACAGAGCAATAAGGTCGTGCCAGCAAGCACCAGTTCATCCTAATTGGATTATCTTTTTCTTCGAAAGAATAAAGCACTCATGCTAGTCTCCTGGTTTTAGTGTTTTACAGCACTGCAGTATACAAAAAAGTCTCCATCTTCAAGGTCATTGCTGATTTTGTGCCCAGTGATGTTCACGGGTGTTTTGATGGGGCAAAGGCCTCAGGATTCTGCCTCAAATCAGTTGCCCTGATAAGAACTCACACAAATGACTGAATCGGATGAGAGTAGAGGTCTGCTTAATCCTTCATCCCCTTCCTCATCACAGCCAAAATAAAGATACGCTGTACACCATCTGATAGTCTTCCTGAAGCCACGTCAAACTCAAGTACATTTGCATTGCACTTGTGCATCAACAGACTCAGACTCTGGTAAAATAACAAGGGACATGTATTAAAAGCTGGGGGCTTTCCAGTAATAACTCCCATAAACCAATCACACCCATTGAAATCAATCAAGCATGCCATTTATTTGGTGTTTTGATAAATTATAGCTCTGGGGTGCACTGAGGGCCAGATTTTTAAAGCTATTCAGCTGTTTAACTCTCATTGATTTCAGCATAATTGATTTCAGTGGGAGTTAGGTGCCTGCACTGCTTCACACTTTGGGCCAGTCCCTTCTATGGTAACTGAACCAATTAGGCAAGAGACCTATTTATCAGGAGCCCCATTAAATAGAATCAGTGGTGCCCAATTACATCTAAATTACCAGTTCAGCCACCCTGATGGCTGAATGGGAGGGGTGGCTGTTGCTATAACACTGGCACCACCATTGACAGGGAGAATTTCTTTCATTGTATCCCACTTATGGTAATGCTCATCCAGGAAAAACATCCTGCTTCCTCCATCAACCCATGAGGGTTTTTTTTACCCTCCCACTGGGTCATTCTGGCATCGCAACAGACTGTGGTGTAATGGATACTTGGAAGAAAAGCAGGTTGAATCCAAACCTAAGTGAGTGGGGCTTACATAATTAGAGAGTGAGAGAAAGAGAAACTAGAATCAGAGGCACAGTCTTTTCAAGGTTTCCAAGGCAGCAAGTGGCTGCTTCTCACTTAGCGTGCACCACAATCGTGTTTTCAGTTCTCCAGCATCAGTTTCCCCTATGGTGAGGAGGAAAAAAAATCCTCACTCTTCTGAAATGGGAGTGCTTTTGAAATAATAGAGAGAAGGTCTGGGACATTATGCTTCACATGAGTAGCTGTGGCAATATCTTCACTTATTTGATATCATCTTCTGACATTTCATTCCATTTGCAGGCGAGTCATTTGTAATGTTACGTACAAAGGATTCTGGTGTCGTGATCTTTAACTTTTGCCCTGTGTCTAGTACTGAAGATCATTCAACCATGATGAAACCAGATAGAGGAAATTCCTTTCCTGCAAGATGTGAAGGCCAATGACGGTATGAGAGATGTGGGGCTGCTTTGTCATTTATTGCTCCATATTCCATATGTTTGTCTGATTGGTGCAGGGAAAGGTCCATTTATTAATACAACAATTCATGTGAATTGCAAGAAGCTGAAGGGGAAAAACAAAGAAAGAAAGGAACCAGGCAGGAAGGCAATGCAATGACTGAGCAGAACAGCCTTAAAAGAACTCTCAGAATGCTGCTGAAAACTACATAAGGATGGGGAGTCTGGATGGCTGAGCCTTCCCTAGTGCTATGCATTGGGCAAGAGTCTTGGGAGAAAGGGGTTCCAGCAGGCAGAAAAAAAGAGACCCTTTTGGCAAAGACGCAGACAATTTCTGCAGAGCTGTCAGAACACCGACAGGTAAAGCGGGTGAAGGAGCTGGCTCTAGGAAGTGTAGCAATATTTCCCTAGACAGATGGATCTCTCTATCTAGGTCAAACTTTTGTTTTCTGCCAGCCTTCTTTCTCACTCCTAGGATGACACCAGCTGCACCACGCTGTACTGCTGGTTCCTCATTCTTGAAGGAATTTTTTTCCAGGTGCCAAATCCAATCAGAACGATGTAAGTAGCTCAGGTGATGGCAGCAAATCAGAGCCAGTGTGCTGGGAGGAGTAAAATGCACAGACAGCATTCCTATACCTTGCACCACCAGGAGACAGACCTGGCTTGCCTATACCACTGGGTTTCCCAGGACAACCCTCCCAGCTCAAGCACGCATCACATCTTCCTAGGAGTGCCTGAAAAAGGTAAATGCTGATGAGAAATGCTTGCTTTTGAGATCAGCCTTTAATGAAAGCTCCTTGTTACACACAACCTTACATTATTTGAACCAGTTAGTGTACTGATGGTATATCAGTGCATCATTGTATTATAATTCAGTATTACATGCTTACTACTGTTAGGGGAAAAAGATTGAATAACTTCTTTAGTTGGTTTTCATTTCCTTACTCTCTGCAAGGGCTACAAATTAATTCCTTAGTGGGCTTTTGTTCCAGCACTTAACTTGATCTTCTCAGCTGCACCAGTGATCATTTCTTAGTACCTGCGCTATGCTGCAAGAAAACAGTTCCATCACAGCCTCCTTTGGCGACCTGCAGAAGCTCTTACATAGCCATGCCAGATAGGTCAGAAAAAAAAGGTCACATATTTGGATGGAATTTGTAATAACACAGTGGTTGCTTTTCATCAGAAAAAAAAATCCTTGTTCTTCAAAGGACCAAAAGCAAACACCACCTTTATGGGGTTTCCCTCAGCAGGCATCCAAGCACCTACCTAGCTTCAGCTAAGGCCAGGGAAAGTTATAAATGTGACTCATTTGTGTTAAAAGAAAGAGGAAAAAAAAAAAGAAACTATTATTTCGCTTTCCTCCACCACCTTACCCCAATCTATTTCTTCTCTGTTCTTTACCCAGCTGAATTGTTCATTCACTGTTGAGTCCAACTAACTCTTTTCATAATGTGCTGGGCTTGATAGGTGTGAGAAGGAGGGCATGGAGACTAATGAAGTAATTACTCCCAGCCTGCTACTTGTAGATTCTGGCACTTGGAAAAAGTTTCAATGGTATTTCTTTCTTGTGATGAGGGAAAAAAGGACACAAAAAAAAAGAAAAAAGTGGTGCTGCTTGCCCAAAAAACTTAGGGACTGAGGGAATGGGCTCCAAATGTCCATACCTCAGAATGAAAGCTGGCTTTCTACTTCCCGATTAGCTAATGTTTTCAGACATTAGGCTGTAAAATTGTTAAGTGGAGTATTAGGGTTTCTGGTTTCTCACTGTGAATGACACATAAGTGCACCTTCTTGCCATGGTAACAAGCAAAAGACACAGTGTTATAGCTAGAAAATATATAAAAGTAAAGCTACAGCAGAAGCAGTAAAGGTGGATAGGGAGTGATTTGATCATTGGGGAGCATTATCCAGATATTGGGTAGGGGGAATGGTTAAAAAAGAAAAAGTCATTAATATTGCCCAATGCCACTGAAGTAAAACGTGCCAGAATGTGGTGCTTCCTTACATGTAGGAGTAGAAGCAAAATGATACTGGGATTGCCAGTGTGTCAAGTGCTGCCTCCAAAGTTGTCAGAATCAGGAATCTTGCAGTCTTCTTTCTTCAGGTATTTTTTTACCATATTGTCTTTTACCATTGCAAAACCTCCCATTTGTTGTCCTTGCTCACTTACTGAATTTCTCAATTTCCAAAGAAGTTGTTTCTACCCCACCCTCCTTAAGATAACGCTCTCTTGAGCCGTAAATATCCCTGTTTTGTTCTTTCTGAGATCAAACGCCTATTGCACTTAATGAGAACTTGGCCAGGTCCAGGAGATCTCTGAGCAAGACTTCAGCCCAAGTTAGAGCTTTCATTTTTACTATTAAGTATGACTAATTGCCAGTGCCTCCAATGGAGAAGTGTGTGTCCTAGCCAAGAGTTTTAATACTTCCCAAGCGGTTTTTGCAGTTGATCCAAGCTGGCTAATAAGCCTATAGCTTGTGCACAAGCTTTTAAACATCTGCTCTAAGTGCACCATTTTAGCCCTTTGAGTTTGGCCTTACACGTGCTATTTTTGGCTTGTGCTAGTGACTGACATGTTGTCCTGCTGACTCTGTTATTTCACATCCTGGAAACACTGCAGGCTGTGAGCTATGGGGCTCTCAGTTTGGGAAAAACACACGTTTCTTCTGTAAATCTCCACAGTCCGTGTCCTAGCAAGAGTCACCTAGCAATGACAAGAGGAGTGAGAAATGAGATGGGTACTGAAAAGCATTAATACATAATAAATAAAACAGTGGCATAACAGACAGAATTTGATCAGCTGGAATCTCAAATACTGGTGTAGAAGAGGAGTATTTATAGATATGGGCTGCTCCAGCCTAGTTTAAAAATACTGCAGAAGTTAGAGGGAGAACTCAGATTACTGCGTAGGGTGGAAATGGCCAACATACAGTGTAACATTTGCAATTCTCTGGAAATCTTTGGGATTTCAAGCAGCTTGGGGCAAAGCATACTTCACACACACGGTGCCTGCCGTGTGTTCAGCCCTCTCTGCTCAGGAGGCCAACTGCCAGGGTTTGTGGAGCATGTGTGAGTATGTGTTTGGGTAAAGCATTACTGGAAAGGGAACTTATGCAAACTTCTCTTCGCTGAGGTCACCTGAAAAATTTCCACGCACAGCTCTAGCGCTGTAGTTGTTTTATAACTCGAGCCCAAACATTGCCACTACAGAATTTTTAACCTTTGTGACTGTTTCTTCATTTCCAGAGAGTGTGGGGTTTTTCTGTACTTTACTAGCTCAAAAATTATGCTTCAATAAGTACAAATACCTATTGCCTCTATTTCAGGTTCCTATGTAGATTACTCCAACCTAGAGCATACAACACCTGCAGCAATGGTGTATAGGTTGTCCCTCAGTATTTATCAATAAGTAGTTCCCATTTTCTCAGACACAGGCAGCAAAAAAATGATCAGAGGATTGGAAGAACTGTTGAGTTTGATGCGGGTTTCATTGATTCAGCGGATAATAATCCTTCCTCTGGCAGTGCAAATAGTCTTGGCAGTGCCCGAAATGTCTCTGTGAGCGCTGAGGAGGTGCCAGCTGCTGACATGGTGGGAGATTGAATTCAGCCTGGGGATGGGGGAAGGATCATTTCTGGTTGTGGCAGCAAAACAATAAGGGGCAAAAGGAGAAGGCCAGGAACATCCACCCAGTTATGTGGGTTTTCCCTAAAATGACCCCTATTGATAAATTTATTTTTATTTCTCTGAATTTATAATTTGTTTGCTGGCATTTTTTTAGACTGTTTGCTTCTTGCTGAGCTTCTGAAGGTTCATGAGATCATTCTGTCTGTGTATCCATATATCTACATACCCGCCTCTAACCTGCCCCAGACTGTCAAACCTGTGGGTCAAATTCTGCCAGCTGTTGGCTGAAGCCAAATTTCAGCAGAAGGAAAAGGCATGGTCTTGATCTTTATTAGATGACTTAGACAGTAGGTAATGTGTTTAGAAAAGAGACACCAATAGATCAGACCAGAGTACAAACTTCTCAAAATACTACAAAACCCAACTGCTAAACATACCACTGTAGGAAGCCACGCTTCATTAGTGCTTGGCCTTATTAAATATGCAAATGGCTGCATCCCTCGACCATCCAACCTGCCAGTGAAGACGAGTTTGAGGAAGTACAGCAGGCAGCACACAAAAGTGCTTTTGCTACATCTCACATCTATGCTTCACCAGAAAACTTCAAAATGAAGCCTGAAGATTTAATAGATCAATGAGCACTGACTTTACCTTTCACTGAAGGTACAGAAGAAGCTATAAACACCTCTGTAAACTCAGAGAGTCCTTGCACAGTTATGTTTGCAGACACTGTCTCCTAAGATGATTAACTAACAGCAGTAACGGGCCTGTATTCGAGCACAACGCTGCTGCAGTTAATATCCAGATCCTTCCCTGTGTGGAAAAGGCATTTTCTAGGTGTTTGAAAATGGGCTCGTTAACCATCAAAACTGGAGTCATTCAAGCGAGAGGTGCTTCAGAGATGAGCCATCAGAAAGAAAAAAGGCTGCAATGTTTCCTAAAGGTGACTGATCTGACAGAGTTTTGTTTCTTCTGGAAGACAGAGAGGCTTCATCTGGAAAGATGAAGGAGCACGTCAAGGAGCACAGTCAGGTTGTGGAATTGTGTGGACTTTATTTTATCAATACTGCATATATTCAAAAAGTGGTATATTTTTTTAATTACTTTTTTTTTTTTAACAGCCACATTTTGCAAGACGCTATCTACAGAGAATAAGAAACATTGCATGTGGAACAGTGGCTCATGTCTTTATAATTTAACCAGATTTCTTGCACCAACTACGTGAGTGAAAATTATATCTTTCATTATACCCAGTTTGATCTTCCACACTTAATTTGGCTTTCTGCCAGCAAGAGCGTTGTGCCAACACCTTTTCCGTTCAACCTTTTGTACCAAAACTACCAGAAACAAATTTGTGTCAAAGAGCATTGACTTGCTGGAGAGTTGATGTCAGTTAATGTTTGTGAAATGCTGTGAAGATGCAAAACCCCTCAGAAATGTTATTTTTTCTGAATGAGGGTCAGAACAGGTGGAGGGTACATGTATGGGATGGTCTTCACTACTGGGAGGCAGGAAAGGTCTATTTGGTTTACATGTGAGGCAGCAAGCAGTGCTGAGGGTATGGTGAATTGAAGTAAAGAGCTGAAGGGCAACGTGGTTAGACATTTGGGAGAGCAGAATTGCTGTCAGCCCCCACTCCAGATCTGAAGGCATCCATTACAGCTCTGAGGCTCACGCTTTCTCTTCTGTGCTAACTTGGTTCATTGCAGTGCACATCCTCCCTCCTCCTTCCTTCTTCTCCTCTGCTCCCCTGACCTCGATGTTTTGGGGACGAAGATGTGTTGTTACTTACCCATACGGCGCCCAGCACACACGGAGCCTTTTCTCCGGGATTGGGTTACAGCATTGCTGTAATGGAGTGTGACTTATGCCAGGGACAATGACACCACCAGTTCTGACGTACAAAGATACCTAAAGCAATGCCCACACTGTGCATGCAGAGCAGCTTAAGCTGAGCCCATGCAGTAAAACCAGCTTGGGAAACTGTAACCCTGAGCTGTTACGGGTTGGGGAGAGACAGGCTGTTTGCTCAAGTGCGGCAGCACATTAACATGGCTTTTTGGGCCACTGGGCCCATCTCAGTACCTCCATAAGGGGATGGAGACATGGGATCAAGAACTTCCCAGAGGTGCTGTGTCACACTGTATTTTGTCTTCCAAATTCAGGATGAAGTGATGGAAATCAAGTGAGACTCAGGACACGCTGCATGCCCAGTATAACAGTTAATTCTCAGTACTTTTTCTCTGCTATAGGTTCTGGTCTGCTGAAGTTTGGGACCTCAGCCTTTCCCTGCTGCCTCATTTCAGATGCCATTGAAATTCCTTCCATTACCCACGTTGGCACCCATGCTACAGGTTTACTTTGTTGGTGTAGACACCTCAGCTTTAGTTTAATGCTAGCAGAGGGATTTCTGTCCTGCACATCATTGCCTGGCTTGTACTTGTCATGGTCTATATGTACCACCTACAGACAGGGCTGGATCATTGGCATGTCAGTGAATCCTGCTCTGAGAGCAAAGATTCAAAGAAAGCAGGTAAAAATCTCTTAATGAGAAAATTCTCACTGGATTAAATCTAAATGAAGTCCCTCTTGGTCCTTCCTAAGAGCTAAGTAGCCCTTACGGAAGCTTTTCTTTTTCAGCTTGATTCTTAAGATATTTTACATATCGTCTACAAAGGGAATATCTACTTAAAACTTCTGAGCACTTTCTTGCAATTTCTTTTTAAGCTAACTAACATTAACTTATCCCTAAAGGGTTGCTTTAACGTCAGGACTCCACCTTAATTACTATAACTTTACTCATACTCCTGGCCTGTCTTTCAGCTTGACTCCTTATTTGCAGATGTGGCAGGTTCTGGGATCTGGAGGAGCGGAAATCATCTTTGAGAGAAGGGGAAAAGACAAAGAAAAAGAAATGGTCAAAAAAGTTAGCACATTTCTTCATTCAGTCTGTCAGTCCCCAAATTTCCAAAGACGGGAGTAAAACCAGAAGACAAAACAGAATTGGAACCTAAGGATTTGGTGGCTCCAGTTGAAATATTTTCAGCAAGAAAATTTCTCTTGAAATAGAAATTTAGATGGACTAAGACAATACAATTGAGCTGACCTAGGCTAACAGTGAAGATTGGAAAAACCAAAGGGAGCAGTTTTTATGTCCCAACTTTCATGTTCCCATTTTAAAAACAGAATGGCTCACTTCAGGCATGACAGTTGCAAGGGTACATTTTCAAGCTGAAAAGATTTGCCTCTTCATGCTGAGACAGGAATTTTTACTGAAAAATTGACCTAGAACTGTTCTTTCAAAAGGGAGAAAAGTTTATAATGGTAAATAATCCAAAGCTGAAGAAAACTATTTTTTTTAAATATCCATTTTTACTTGCCCTAAACTGATTTTCTGCAGCACTCTTATTTTCTATTTCTGCCATTAAATCCAAAAGTCAGGTTTTTACTGTGCTTCAGCCCTTCAGGCCGTACCATTCTGACTCCTCAGCACTCCAAGGGCCTTTGCGGGAATTAAGTGCATCTCACAAAAGGACACATTTCTAGGGTGAAGGTTTAATTTGATTTTGGTCTGTGTGACTGTGAGTGGATGGAAAAGCAAACAAGAACTTTCTCATGCCTATATATCAGTTCTGCTGATCAGAGCTCTACGAGTAAAGGAGTTGGTTTGCTTGGTTATAGGTGGGAAATAAACTGAAGCAATCCTCCACCCACCAAATGTCCAGCCAAAAGTACTTGGGCCAGCTAGGAAATAAGGATGGATGTGATGTCTTGCTGGTCCAGACCAGCCATACGCTATTTTCCTCCCCAGGTAGGAAGGCAATGCCATGAAGGCAATGCTATGAAAGTTCAGATCAGCAGGGACTCCATGGCACCACGCTTTTGTTAGAAGAGCTTAGCAGTGAACACAAGAGTGTTTCTGGGTTTAGACAGAAGGGTTGGTCATGGCTTTCTGGTGTAGCATATACAATGTATAGTTTATTGAACATATCCAGAGCTGCAGCAGGCTACTTTGGCAGTGTGAATATCCCACAGCCTTTCCTCTTCCCTTCTCTGGGGAATCCTTCAAGGGTTGTCTCACACTGGACATTGAGTGGTAGCCCCACAATTTCTCTTCCTGAATCACAGCAAGTGATCCCCAGAGCCTATATTCTACTGGCAGCTCTGCAGTGCCATTCATAGGCAAGGGTTGAGTTGTCTTCCCTAAAAATGGGGAGGGACACTGTTTCCCTTCCAGTCATTTTAACATCCATCCGAAGTAGGTCAATACTTTTTTTTTTTAATACAGATGGGTAAATTAGGTTGAGGTGGTCATGTCAGGGACTCATCCAGAGTGGGCTGCCTTGCTGCCCAGAAGGCATGGCACTGTGCAGAGCGGTGCAGAGGCAGAGGTGCAACTCTCAAAGTGATGCAACCATGTCAGTGTATGCCGTGCCCTAGCCCCCTTTGGGAACCAGCTCAGCCAACACTTCCTTGGGGATCCCCACTAGTACACCACAGATGCCCTTAGAGAGTAAGCAGCATAGCTAGAAGTGCTGCCCAAATTTCCTGATGTTCTTTGAGTCGTCTTTGCCAGCTAAACTGTGTTTCTCTCCTGGGAACACCCCAGTGATGCATAGCTTCGGCTGATGAGCTAGGATTAGAAGGACTTTATGTAAGGCCTGTTTGATTAAGTGGCTATTATCGACTAAAAACTTGGTGCTTCCCATTAAGAACTCTCAAGTGCGTGTCCTCATTTTACTTATTCTGTGCTTGTGTTACGCTTTGGAAGAGGCAGCCTGGCCTTTTTGCCTCATCCAGGCCCACTTTGCCAACACAAATTAGATGCTCTGTCTTGTTGAGTGCTAGACCAAGAAATGCAATGCCCTGATGGAGCCTTTCCTTCAAGTTGTTTATTGAAAATCACCACATCATCCTGTAGTTTACAGTAGAAATCAGCCCAGCCCCTGTGAACTTTCTGCTCCTGATCAGATCCACCAGTGCCTCTCCCCCAAGGCAGCTCTCTTCTTCCAGCAGATCAAAGCCTGTACCACTCACAAAAGACTAAAACAATGGCACTATCACCTTTTGTCTTTGTTTCTATTACAGTGCCAGCACAGTTTGATTTGCTGTCTTCTGCAGCATCTGTGCTCAGGCTTCAATGATTTCCCATAATAGCCCAATATACTTTTTGTGATCCATGTTCAATTTATGTGCGTGCCCCGCTTTAATCCTTCTGTCCAGATCAGTTATTTCATACTTTTGTACAATAAATTGCATTCACCATCTGTTGGCCCAGTTGCCCTACATAAGCCAAGCCCTCTGAAGGTATAATTGCAATATTGTTCATTATTTGCTCGCTCCCTTTCCTCCCAATATGTATAATGACAACAAAATTGAAGAAATCATTTAAATCTAATTTAAATTCCCTTCAGGTTTTTTATACTGTGCTGATTGAAATTGTAGCTAGGGTCTTCAAAAGAAGAAGCCATCCCTCTCAGAAGAGCAGTGATGCCCTCAGATAGCTGTCTGTGAAAACAACGGAATTTTTGTAGGACTGGAGCATGATGTACCAGCATTAACTTAAGCTGACGGCAAGTGCTATCAGCACATCAGCATGCTGTTAAATCATTGCACAGAAGAATTCCAATCTGGTTAATCAGGATCTGATTTTATACTCCCACTTCCATGATATAAATGTATCCAAAACATTGTTTTCTTCTTGTCTTATCTATTCTGATCTCTATTTCAGCCAAAGCTCGTTTTTCTGGGACTGTGTATTATACATTGCGCTCGGGCAGTTTTTCAAGCATCTACAGAGAAAGCTTGTAAGCACCAACCCGCTTCCCCAGGGATAACTATTCCTTGAGCTTTGATTTAATTTTTCCTACAGCCAGGAGGCCACCCACAGAACTCCAGTTCTGCTTGACCTGCTTCATTTCTGCCTCAGCATTAATAGCAAGAGCAAGGGGAATAAGTCTCTGGTAAGACTTGGAGGTTAGTCCAGGCCTGGGTTTGCATTTACCTTTAGGACTTAGGGTGGGGAGGAAACGGCTGCAGAGCCGCAGGGCAGCACCTCTGACAAACATCAGAAGCTCCAGCACAATGCATTTCACCAGCCTGCGCCTCCTGGAGGAGCACCTTTGGTGGAGATAAATAAGACATGTAATTTCTTGTCAGGTTGTTGCATTTCCCACCGCTCGTTTTAACAATTACACTCTGTGACTTTTTTTTTTATTAAACAACTGAAAAGAATGGATTCTTGTAACCTAGGAAGAAAAATTGCCTGGAGAGATGAAACATACCCAGACTTAATTTTCTCTGTTGTGCTTTTTGAGGTGTTTGCAATGAACGTGTTTTCAGTGCAGCAGCCAATAACAAGACCTGTGGTTTTGGCACTTCTCTGCCACGCTCACCTTTTCAGCAGCCAACTTCCTTGCGACCAAACCCAGGCAGAATAAAAGGGCCCATCCAAGCTGTAGCTTTGATTTTTGCTGTTAAAAGAGAGGGCACAACTTTATCGCCCTGAAGTCAGAGGTAAGAGAGCCATAGATTGCAACAGCAATTCTTAGAGTCCCAGAATTATTTCATACGCAGCTTTCTCCAAATTTTATTTTTAAAGCAATTAATAAAAGAAGTGATTGCCCTTTAGTGAGTGATGTCCCAATGTGGTTTGCAATCAATGCTTCTTCCGAGTGCTTCTTTGCACTGATATCTGTACCAATTAGAGGCTTCTTCTATAGAAGGGTTACGCAAACACAACTTTATTTCTTATTATTAATTATTTTTCAGACAGGGCCAAGTTTAAAGAGCGTGTCTGGACTTACAGCTACAGTATTGGAGTTGGTTTTGTAAGGCAAAGGCTGCTTTTAAGACTGGCCTGGAAAATATATCTTCAAGGAGCACACACAGGCTAAATGCTCAAGCACTTCTCTTTGCTTTCAGGACCAGAAGGTTGCACATAAAACACACTCCAGTATTCATAATTACAACTTCAATGCTTTTTCAAACAGTGACGCTTCTGAACTCAAGATCAACCTGTTGTAAAACAGATAATAAGATCAATCTGAAATCCTATTTGTTTGCTCAACTGAAGCACCTATGAAACCAAAAGAAAATTGAACTGTCTTTGAAAACCAAATACAGAAGGATACAACTGAAAAACAGATACTGAGGCAGACATCAACCTGCCCTCCATAAACATTTATGTTTAACTCTGATTCAATAAGATGCAACATGGTATCATGGTGACAAAGATTACTAAAATGGTCAGTGTTAGTTTTGTTGTATGTATTAGTGCTGGGCAGATGTTTAAAATGGGGAAGATTGGGAAGGGAGAAAAGACAGGGTGAATAAAGGCTTTTGTTTTGCACGATGTGCATGCGAGTCATTAAAAATACATCTAGCTATACCTGCAATATTTCTCTTGTAAGGGATAGAAATACAATCCCCTTGAAACGGCTACAACAGTTCTGTTGTGAGTATTTTTTCCAGGCAGAGCAACCCAAATCTTCCCCTGTACAGCTGTTTCTGCTGGCATCAGTTCCTGAGCAGAACAGGTCCCTCATGGCAGGGGCAGGATGGCTCAGGATCTCCAAGGAAGAGGCTGCTGCTCCATAAACCAAGTACATTAATAAAATGAAAGAAAGACTTGGAGTAAGCGCTCAGTATTGCCACTGCTTTTGATTTTTGGGGTGATTTTTTTTTACAGCAACATCTAGGTTATGAAGATGAAAATATGGCACTCCAGACTCTCAGCCATCTGAACGTGGCTGATGGCGAATGCTCATTTCTAACATTTCTCACCAGGGTGAGCAGGGATTTCATTTCTCACACTACACTAGTCACTTGACCAAGCTGCAATCCAATGTTAAATGCGTCAGTCACACTGGCTTCTAGGGACTTGTGGTCTGTAGTCTATCATATGGTGACCTTTATGACTGGCATCATCTTAAGCATTATAGAAAAGGCTGATATAGAGGCATTCACATCATTATTTTTAGCACTAGGCAATGGGATAGTTGAAGGAGTAGTAAGGTATGAGCACAGTGGCATTTACTGTCCCCTGTGGATGGATGTAGTGATTTGTTGTAGAGTTTAGTATGTTTTTTTAAGGACAAGGACAAAATGTTGGCTGGATAGGCAGCTGAGAGGAGGTAAATGCTCTGTTAGGTGAAGGAGTGCTCAGAATAGAGGCATCAAGACTGAAATTCCTCACATTAATTGCTTTTACAGCTTTTCCAGAATCCTCATTCCCCTCCAAAAGCACCGAGCAGAAAGTTTGTTTCTCAGAATGGGGGATGAGTCAATGACATCCTGAAGTCTTGTAAAATCTTCATTTGTTAAGCTCAATGTGGAAGATGTTCAAATACTCTAGCAGCACACAGACATTAAAAATGACTGGGAGAGTCCAGCCCATGGGGAGTCTGCAGTATAAGATGCTGACCTGTGAGCTGGGAAATCTCTGCTCCCATGAGGAGCTCTAATAGTACAAACTTCATTTTTCATCAAGACTGGTCAATGTGCTCCCTATGCCCTGTAAGAAGTAAATGAAAGGAATCAATACTTTTTCATTCTAATTTTGCCATTTGCTAGCTTTCCTTGTAATTTTTGACCTCTTTCCACCTTCCCCTTCCTATAGACATTATCCCTGTCCAAAACATTTTTCAAGTTATTAAATGAGCTCTATCAACAACCCCCAGAAAAGTAAGAAGCTGTGATTTATCGTGAGATCCTCCCCACTGTGAAGGGTTAATCTGAACCTTACATGCTACTGAGGTTGACCCTCAGTGAAAATTAATAGCTTGTATCTGTCTAATATCCCTTTCCAGTACATTGTCAAATCATTTCATCTATGTTTAAATGGATCAGTGGTTTTCATCTTCAGCGTTTCCTCATTCCTCTTTCGGTTTTTACTGATCCTTTGCTCTTTGCAGGTGTTTTTAAAATCATAGAAGAAAGTCCTTTTGTTCATTGCTTTTATTTTTATTTCGTAAGATTCTTATCAATTTGGAGGTAAAGGACACACACACCACAATAATGGATCTATGTTGTCTTGTTCCAACTGAAAAAGCAGACCACATCTATACATTTTATGAGTCACATTACAGACGTGGCAGTGTCATTTGCAGCTAATCAAAACATGCCAGTTGGGCACAGATTTCCTAAACACATGTATCAGGATTATTTGTCATGCAAGTCATTAATTTAAAACTGATGCATCTGTTACAATCATTGGTGCTCAAGATGGAAAAGATCCATAGGGAGGCTTTCAGCTTTCCATTTAGTGCTAAAGCGGAACGGAACTCTATCAGATGTATTATTATTGTCATTATTATTTAATCCCCCCCTCTGCCTCCCCTGCGTGCTAGCCACTTAACAGAAAACATGAGTACAGACCTCCTCTCAGATTGCTTGTCATCTGAGTGATGGACTAGCCATCCAAGTGACAATAAAACACAGAGAGAATTACCAGGATCCCCTTGACATGGCTGTACAGGTGCTCAAGAGAGGCAGGCCATCTCATTGATGGACACAGAGGGATTTGGGGGTTGGGTTTGCTATTGAAGTGTAAGCACAATGGCACAGCTTTATATATATATATATATAAAGTATAATACAAGATAGTGCAGATGGTAAATAACAGAGAAATTATAGACTAACCCATAAATTTGCTCTTTCAGGCTGGGTTCAGATGCTCTGCAAACACTGGGCAATATCTAAGTCTTGCATCCCCTCAGGCTTCTATTAGCCATGCTTCCAAGCTCAGGATCTTGTTATTTCAGCAGTGCTCCTGACGTCTCCAGCTTGAAGCCTGTCCTTATGCTGTTTCTGCAGGACTCACATGCCTGACTTACAAAGAAGTGAGCCTGGAAGCCAAGGCTGGGGCCTACTTATCCTTAGCAATGCAATTTCTTCATTATGCTTTGCAGGTTACAGAACTGCAGAGACACTCATTTTCCAAGAAAACTTGATGTATGTTAACCTTGGGTGAAGGCAGGGGACATACTGTGTGCTTGCAAGTGACCCCTGGAGCCCAGTCATGGTCACATTCATCACCCAGCTGAGCTTCCCTCAGAAAATCATAATTTGAACTTCTTCAGATCTTAATGAGTCATCTATGAAGTATCAAATATTTCACATTCCATATGGAGCATCTGAGTTTCCTAAATGGCACCATCAGCTGGGGTGACTGCAAACACCGTAAATAATCCCCTCAGTTTAATGAGTTACCATACGAGGAAAGGCTTGTCTACCAGGTAATGAGTCACAGCTCCACTTTGTTGTAGATCAGCTGAGACACGATTTACTGTGAGGGCTACCTGTATTAAAAATAATCAGAGGCTATCGAGGAAACCCAAACAGATCCAACCCACCACAATTTAATCTCCCCACAAATAAAATGTACTCATAAATCAGGGCAAGCATGTAAATGTGTCCCTCTAATGTTTCTATTAGGAAAACAAAAACCACAAAAAGCTCAGTAGAATGTGAAAACCGTGGTAATGTCAGCAGTATTAGACTAACTCATAACACGCAAGGAGCTGAAAGACACATTCTGCCCTTACAGCTGGCTAATTAAGCAAGACAGAGAAAGCAATTTGACAAAAACGTTGATGTCTCAGTTTCCATTTCGAAACTTAAAATGGACATATTTTTACATTTTTATTTAACTTCACAGATAGAGAAAAAAATAGAGAAAAGGTATTAACATCATCATAGTTTTTACTTACTGAAAGAATTCTGACAGAAAATCAAGTAAACAAAATATACTGCTTTTAGTAAAAAATTATGTAAAAAGCTGAGTTTCACAGAAATATGCATATTTATTACGGGAAAAGCATCTCTTTTACTAAAGAACAACAGTAAGGAAAATATGATGGAAATACTTTTATCAGATCTGGTAACGAGCTGTTCTCAAGCAAACAACAGCATTGGTTTGTTGATGGCTGTTCAGCTTGATCAAGAAAAGACATGTTGATGTAACTGCAGCGAAAATCACCCTCTTGAATCATTATTATCATATCATGTTGTCCAGGTGGTAAATGAATATCTATGGAGAGGAGAGCGGAGACTCAAACTTTGTACTCGGGAGAGTGGTACCTCCAGAACTTCAGTTCGCAACGGAACAGCTCAGCACTGCTGCGATTTATGTAAGTCAACAAAGTTGAATATTACCAAACCCAAAGACTTTGATTTTTAAGACCTTGATTCTCATCCCCTTAGCAGATGTACAACTTCAGTGATCTGTTCCAGAATTGCATTATTTCTTTGGTGCTAACAGAGGAAAGAATTAAGATCCTTCTCCTTGGCAAAAGATTAATGATATATATCCACATGGAGGAAGTTATGCAAGAAAGTTTTGTATAAGTACACTGGTTGTCTTAAGATGTTGTACTCCATTTTGCTTCAATGTGATGTGCACAGACTATAATAGTAAATGATCGCATTTAGGACAAAAATTCAAGGAAAAAATTACAACAAAATCTGCATTCAAAGCCATCTCTCAGCTTCCACATAGTGGTCATAAATCACTGAAGAGACATTTATGATTGATTTACAGGGAGATTTTATATTACCATAGATATATAAAAATAACAGTCACCTTCTGAACAACTGTCCTTCATCCTAATTATGCAGCCAAACATAACCCTGGTAATTGATAGGCTGTTTCCAGAATAAAAAAATACTTTGAAAGTCAAAAAGGAAGCTAAGGCATAGGTGCAAAGGTTGATACTATACTGCAGGACAATATGAGAGCTAGAGTAGGGGACACAGTTCCCATTCTCGTGGTGACAATATTGGTTGTGGTGGGTTTATGGCATCATAGTCCACCCATCAAACCCCCTCAGGGTAGTATCTCTGAAAACAGTGTCTCAAGGTCATTTCTTTCATTGGGTTAGGTGCTGTCTGTAACTTTCTTGCATAAGTGATACGGTCTCCTCTGGGAAAACAAGCAATTTTAGTGGGAGAGCGAATCCCATCTCTTGATGTCCCATTTTATGTCTAAGAGGCTGGGATCACTTTCTTAGTCTAGAGGGGAGGGAAGTTTACATGAGTCGCAAGAGATTAGTTATCTTTTAAGCCATCTGAACTAGCTATGTTTCTCTTTGCCGTGAGATAACAATTCATGTTCAAACCTTCACTGCTGTACCCTCAACATTAACAGAAAGTCATTCTTGGCTTGCAGACACTTTGAAAATACAGGAGATAGAAAAACTGTGGCTCTTTCTCAATGAAAACTACCTGCTGAGTGCTCACCTGCCAGCCATCCTATCTAAACAGCAAACATTCACAAGAGAGCTTTCAGGATATTTCCTGTAACCCAATTATTTGCTTTTTAAAATAGCAATGAAAAGTGGAGCAGAACATAACTATGTTAGGAAACTGTCAGGCTTTTCCTCTCTGTGTTGCTGCTCTTCATTTTGCTCCATTTTATCCGTATCTCAATAAATGCTCTAGAATTAATGTCAGATGAGGCTGTGTGTGAGAAGCATCAGGATAACAAGCTCACAAATCTCCTTTAATAACACCTTTCTCTCCCACACCCTGCCTTTTCTGGAGGGGGTTCATGGGAGAGTTGTTCTGTTACAGCAACCAAAAATGTGGGCTCTGTTAGCTTTACAGTAAGTTAAAGAATTGGGCATTTTTTCCCTGATGGCCTTGCTTATTTCAAGGTCAAGTAGAGCAACTCTTTGAGGCGCTATCAAATGACTTGTTTTTGTTCATTGACCTTCCATTGCATTGCCCTGTTTTGATATTGGAGGTCACTCCAAGAGCAAGTGAATTCTCTTTATCTTCTACTGACTTATCTCAGTTCCAGCGAGGTCAACTCCCCTCTCCCTTGCATTCCTCTGTCCTGCATTTTTATCATTACTTCAGAGATATTAGACTCCTTCATACCAAACACTGTAAGAATCCTTCATAAGAGGAAGGTCCTACCGCTAAGATTTCAATGATGAAAAGGATGCAGCAAGACTCAGATGCTCTTTGGATATAGCTTCTTATGGACCCACGAGAAATCTGCAGCAAAGGTCTTCAGCCAGTCTATTGCAGTGACTTCAGTGACCTCACACTTGATTTAAGCATTTATACCATATGATCATTGCCTTTAATGCCATTAGTATACTCAGACATTATTTATTACAACAGTGTTACAGACATTTCACTTTCACATGCTTTCACAGATCCAGAGTAATTAAAGGATCCTGTTAATTCTAAAAGCTGATCCAATAAAGCACAGTAAGGGTTAATCAGTGTTAAATCAGTGTTAAAAAAAAATCCAGCTCTTCTTCTTGGAGTTCCTACTTGCTTCCCTTAGCCTACATGCAAACCTTTTGAGGACCAAAGGCTGTCAAGAATGCTGAAAGTCAATTACTACAGGCTCTCAGAATACAAGACAGAAGAAAACCATCTAATTTTGGCAAAAATGCTCACTACATTTTCATATTGCTGCCAGTTTTCAAAGGTACATTATTGCTTATAAACATGAACCCAAAAGATTACTATTCAACTCAGGGGTATGTGTCCAGTCAAAAAGATCGTGACTGACCTTATGGGGCCTGAAGGCATTGGTATAGGTAAGGTGACAAAAGGGTGTTCTTTTACATCAAGCTACCTCAACTGAAATTACATAAGTATATAAGGTAACACCCAACAATACTGTTAGCTGCTGCTAAGAAAGAGCTGTTGAATTGAACTGGCATGATGCATCAGTTGAAGCCGTGAGAGAATTCAGTTCTGGCCAAAAAAAAAAGAGGCAATAGCAAGGCTGGGTTATGGGAGCTGGTTTTGTTTTGAGAAGCTAACGCACAACATCACAACACTGTCAAAGTACTTTTGCACTGGTCCTATTTTGTGTGTGTTAATTGTCTTGATTCTTTCATTGCCAGCATAGGACACCATTTTAATTGTCATCTGCTCAGTATTTAGCTTCAAACTGTCCCATGAACACCTTTATCTTAGCTTGACAGAAGTTACATCCTCCACAGTGGCGTATGACAGATCTTTCATCTGCGACTGCAGCATGTGTTACAGAGACTCTAATACTACAAATTCACCACAAAATCACACAGGAAAGTCACTTCCATTGGGAAGGTCCAGCTAATCCAGCAAAGCCCTAAGCCAGGTTTTTACCAGCTCAGAGATGTTAATGAAATCTATTCTGCAAACAGATACACCAATAATTTCAATAAATTCAGGAACTAGTATCATGAGACAGGCACATGCTGCACATAACATCCAGAGGAAGAAATAGGACTGCGTTGAATGAAGTGAGTGCAAATGGCAAATTGAAAGCATTCACACAAAAGTGCAAGATCCACAGAGAATACAGTCATGGACAGTAAATAAAAGGCTTGCTGGGAAGTCAGCCTGTGCACACAGGGCTGGATTTCAAGATGACATTGAGTATCTCTGTAAACAATTTCTTTATTAAGGAGACAGTTTGATTTACAAGTATTGAGTCCATCGAGTTATTAGCTAGAGAGAAGCATCTGGGCACAACTGTTCAGTGTCTGGCTGCAACTCCACTCGCTTGCAAACAAGTGCTTACAGCCCCCTCAACCCCAAAGCACTTTACAAACTTTTATATAAAAGGTCTGCAGCATTTTGCTATTAAAGGACGTTACGAGGTGGAAAGTTGTTGTTTGAGAACATCCAGCACACAGAAGGACCTGAACTGTGTCCAGCTAGCACAAAAAAAAAAAACCCAACAAAGTGAGGGGTTGAAATGAAATCCCAGGAATGAATTTTGGGCTGACCCACTAAGACTAATGCTCAGGGTTGGGCAGAAGTGCCCGTGTAGCTCCAGCAACTGCAACTGTGTGAGACCTTGCTGTGACTTCCTACACAAAAGATGGCACCATCACTCCTTGTACTACCCCACCACCTGGAAGGCGAATTCTTACTGACTGCAGGGAACATTCCCTTCTGCTGCATCAGCAGCCATGGGTGAGTCTGGCCAAGAATATTTTCCAGAGTGTAAAAGCGGCAAGAAAGCAGAAGATTTGTAACAAGGTGTTCCTACCACTTGTATCTTAGTTGTTTCATAAATGCACATAACTTTGTAAAATAGAAACAGATGGCATTCCCGTTGTGATTTTTTGATCAACTAAATAGAATTATCTTCCAGAATTAGAACTTCAAGGTCTCATCCTTACAATAAAGAAATTAAATATTTTTATTGTATACTAACTTATAGTTTGGATAATCATTGCTTTATAAGAATCTGATTAACAGTCAGGAAAGTGGTAGTCGTTTGTCCAGTAATTTGCTTTTCATTTTCTGATTCTGCAAATTAACTTTCCTACTAAATGAGCCGTTCAGCTGATGTCAATATTTGCAGGTACTCCACAATTATACTGTGTTTGCTAAATCACATTCTTTTAATTCAAAAGTCATTCTGATTTCCATTTAGACCATGATCCTGCTGGGTGCCTAGTTCTCCTGTAAAAGTGTCGCATGCCCTTAGGCCTGATGGTGTCAATGGCATTAGAGATTACTCAGCTGTCTTCAGACCTGAGTCTCATTTATTTAGGAAACCCATAATTAGCAGGTAGGAGCCAGGTTTATGCAATGTACATTGTAGACAAGTCATCCAATTCTTGCATTTGAGAATCTCCTAACTGTTTTCATAGTGGAAGATTTCAAGGTGAACCTGCACCTCTTGTTAAACTAATGTGTCTTAATTTTCTGCAATTTTTAGCTTCAGTGAGGTGTTCTCCAGCCTTTCATCATCTGGGGGAAGGAAGTGCTATCTAATCAGCTTGTCTGAAGGAAATGCCTTTTTAATGAGTCCAAGTCTCCATCAGGACTCAAAATAGCAAGGCAGTAAAGTCAGAACTGTTTATAGAAAGAAACTGTATTAAAACTGTTAGCATCGTGGTATCTTGGAAGTGACAGCTGCTGATACATCCACAAGCTGTCTCAGTCTCAGCCCTCCTTGCTCCTGCACACCCTTGGCTGATGTGCATACTTATACCCCCAATTCTACACTGGTAGATGAATAAAATCCTTCCCTGTCACCCCCTCCTGTAGCAGCTGATCTGTAGGGTTTTGCATCAGAGGATCACAAAACAGAATTTCAAAGCCATCCCAAGGAAAAGCCTCTTGGCTAGAGTCCTGGAATTTCTTATTTTTTTATGTGTTCTTCCTTGCTCTTTGAACATATCTGAAGTTATTCCTCATTTTCCTAATATGTAAGCCTTCCCGCAGACAAATGCATCAAGTAGGACCAGCCAGGGGTGCAGATCTGGTGCCAAGGAGACAAAATTTATGCCACATGCAAATTCATTTTGGCAGCACATGAGCTTTCCTTTCATCCAAATGGCTTAAAGCAAATGAAGACTGGCCTGAACATGGCTACATAGTCCTGGAAAGAAACCCAAATGGGTGTAGTCTGAGAGTGATATCTGAGACAGCCGTGCCTGATTTTTAGCCTCACTGGAATAATTTTGAATGGAGCAGAATGCAAACGTCTCAGAAATGTTACTTTCCAGCACCAAATGCAGTGCTGTGACATCCTAGCCAGGTGAAAGCATCTACTGCACCAGAACAAGGGGCAGAACAAGTGCCAGCATGGCAGACTGAAGCAGGCATGCCCCAAAGGTGGCTCTCAAGGTGATGCTTCTCAGTCATTCTTACAGTTATGCCAGATTAACTGCTTTTGTTGTGGGTTTTTTTAATACACACCACAGGACCAATATGTCTCCTGTGAGACCATCATCTTCTCTTAGCATTTGTCCTTGTTATTCTCTTCTGCATCCTCAGCAAGAATAGATACACTGGGTGCCCACTACTGCTCCAGTGTGGCTGTACTGGAGGTACACATTAGCTCCTTGGACTGTAAAACATGTCCAGAAGGTTTGGGAATACAATTCCAGTGGCAATTGTAGAGATACCTAATGATACGGATCAGCTGCTTGCCTTGGCACATTTCACAGAAGAGGTTTCCACCAGCTCTGCTTAAAGAAAATGGTCCTCTACTCCTGTTCCTCCTCCTGTTACCAACACTGCCGACAGTTAAGCTGAGATATTCTTTTTAAGTTTGCACTTTTGCCCTTTGAGGTGTAGGATTTCAGTCAAGTTCTTCACTGAGGTCCTCACCCTTCATAGCTCTCCCTCAGTTCTTCTGTGCTAGCCATAAACCTCATATACCATAGGCACTCATTCTAGGCATGGATGAAGAAAGTTATGCCTGCCTAGCACCAAAATGCATGACTACACAACCAAATTTCAGTAAGATTAACCAAAAACAGCAGAAAAAGATCTACAAGAATGAACTAAAGCAAAAAAAAAGGTTTTAGGATGGTGACAGATGAAGAAAACTCCAGCTGCTAAGGTTACCCAAAGGTGAATGTTGACATAAGCCCACACGTACTTAGCAAGGAGATGTCCCACAGACAAGATGCAATAAGACTGTCCCAGGGGAGCCGACTTGTTAAAGACTGCGGTGTCCCACCTTATCTATGACAGCAGTCACCTCCTAGCAATGAATGTTCAAGTGCTTGTAAAAATTGGGCAAAGTATCTGCAAGAAAATTAATATAAATTATTGTGGGGGAAAAAAGTTGCTAATGTTTGCTTTGGTTAGGGAAATAGCTGAGAATTGCATTGGCAAAACTACTGAGCCCTGAGGAAAAGGCACTCCTGCAGCTATAAAGTCCTTTTTCATTCTAGGCTAATGATAACCCAAGAACATTAGTATTCCACACATTAGTAGTTAAAGCTGGGTCAATCTAGACCAGAAAAACTGTTTGGGTATGACAATAATTAACTATTAAATCCAAACAGGTCATTTGTCCATCCCTGAAGCACTCTGCTGAGATCTCGCAGGAATGTGCTATACTGAAACGAGGAAGAAAGCAAACTCAGGTCTGCTGCCATACCTGAGTGGAGATGCAAGACCCTCGTTTCAGCAGAGCAATCCAGGAGGAATTTTTCTAAAGGAGGTAAACAAAAGTATACAACATAAAGAAGAGAAAAAAAATCCAGGCATTCTGTCTCTTCTGGACAGAAATTTAAGTGATAATTGTTTTCTGCTGCAATAGTCTAACCAACCAGATGCTTCAGATAATTAGTATTAGAGTCAAATTTTTCTAGCAGCTGTTTTCCTTGTGACAGACAAGCAGTATATCTCCTCTCTCAGCCTGGACAAACTCTTCCAAAAGGACGTCTAAGATGTGATCAAGACACGTGAAGAGCTTTGTATGTATTACATGTACTTTTATATGTGTATATTCAAGAGTTTTAAAGCATCAACTTGAATATTGATAACTGCCATAGCATGTTCAGAAATTTACTTGGGTCTCCAGGTACACACTTGGCGAGTTACATGAGTTTTCAGAGCTTTGCTGCCTTTAGAACCTAACACAGAGCAGGAAAGGCTGACTGGAAAGCCCAAAATGTCCCATTTTTTTTTCCCCCAAGAAATTTTAAGACTTACCCTGCCATCATTCTACATGCCCAAGTTTTTAAAGAAACGTCTATCTATTTTCACTAAAGTCTGTTAGATTGTCCATCCTGTTTATAACGCACCACAGCATCCATCTGGAGCAAAGCATCTGTCTAGCCACGCTAATTGAATTAGTCTGCAAATCTACCCATCTAGAGACAGAGACCTTTCTAACTTCAGCATTTTTATAGCAGAGGTCCCTAAATAAACATGTTAGCAAGGAGATGAGCACTTTTGTAGTCTAAAGAAATTTCAAGAAAATGAGGGTTTTTTTCTGTTTTCCTTCAGTGGAAAAACCAGTTTTCCCTGGATGGAAAACAAAAGCCTTATGAACCAGCAGAGCCCTGTAAGGATGCACCAGTTTATAACGACCTTATGCAAAAACTTTGGCATGTGATGCCTCAGGTAACTTCTAACGTGCATCTTGTGAGGTGCATGATGTCTGAAAGACAGATATGTATCTCATTACAATTCAGACCACTCAGCTACAGGCACCAGACTGTTCTCCCTACTAATTCTTTGATAGTGCTGCCCAGGGCCATCAATGTTGGAGATTGTGTCCTTGGGGCAGATGGGACTATTGACACCTGTTGATATGGCCCAGACCTGCTGGAAAAGCTGTGGAGAGCCAAAGTTCAGCATTGGAGGAAGCTGCTGGCAGCTGATGGGCAAAGAGCAACAGCTGAGTGTGCCAGGTCTCTGGTATGTCCTTGGGCAATGGTTTGCAGTTCTGCTTGGGCAATGTGCATCACCCAGGCTTGGTGAATACTCATCAGCCTTGGTGGAGCCTCTGCTCAGCATTAATTTCCAACATGGTATTTATTAAAGGTACTCATATAATAAAAGGCCAAAACAAAAAGACCCCAAACAATGACGGTGTTTTGGGAGAAGAAACTGAAGAAGGGTGCTAGGACAGAAAGAGGCTCATTTTAAATGTCAGTTCTCTTGACTGATTGGTGCGACTGGTGATGACTGGCTTATGCCTTCAGAAATTAGCATGTTCTTAAGTTCCATTTTCAAAGGTATCTTCCTAGGTATTCAGGAGTTTTGCCTCAAGCACCTTTGAAAATTAAATTTATGATGCAAATCATGTAGTTATTTTTGAAAAATATAAACTCTGTTTTCACAGAAGACTGTTCTCAAAGGCCACAGACAACCCAGTACTAAATGGATCAAGTACCAAACTTCCACCTAACTGGAAGTCTAATAGCATAAGGAAGTAAGGCAGCAGCCTCCTGTGTGGACCCAGAAATGAACTGGAAAAGTGCATCTGTAGAGCAAAGCAGATCAGGTTTTGCTATTACGCCAACAAGGAATGTGATCTGTAATAGTAGAAGTGATGATTAGTGGTTTTTAAAAGAAGATATCTCTTGAAATGAGAACTCGAGGTGGGGGTGACAACAAAAGGCACCACTAGAAAGACACGTGGCTGGGAACACGAAGCATGGGCCCAAGAGCAAAAGCTCGCCCACATGGCAGTGGCGCAGCAATGCATGACACCTACCACCGCTATTTTTTTTTTCTCTAATATGCAGTTTTTACACGGCCTCCCTTTGCCCTTTAGAAAAGAGCATTTGCAGTAGGAAATAGGGGCACCCAAGCCGGGGAATGCCAGGACAGAGGTGGGGGCCAGGCCTATCCGGGGGTAATTTGCCCTGATCCTAAAAGAGAAACTTCCAGCCCCGTGCGGGAGCCTCCTTCGCTGCGGGCTTCGTGCCCCGCA
>NW_010176539.1:35104-52078 GCF_000695765.1 Mesitornis unicolor | reverse complement strand
CATGCCCAGCCAGCTGCTCCAGGAGGATGCTTTGGAATACGGTGTCAAAGGCCTTACTAAAGTCCAGGTAGACAACGTCCACAGCCTTCCCCTCGTCCACCAAGCAGGTCACCTCGTCATAAAAGGAGATCAGATCAGTCAAGCAGGACCTGCCCTTCCTGAACCCATCCTAACTCCATTTTGTGTATGTAGCAAATGCTCAGATAATCAACCTTTGATATTTTCCTTCAATGTGAAAGCTGTAGCTCTAGTGCTCAAGACGTAGATTTCCAAACTCTGTGACATTTCCTTGCTGAACTTGTTTATCCATCAACTCTTCAAATTGCAGCATAATGGCATCTAACATAATGACTGCTGTACTGAGTCAAGAAGTACAGTCCTTGTACAAGTGATAAACATTCTTCACAAAGGAGGAAAATAATTTTGCAAGTCATAATTGGAAACTCTAATGTAGGAAGGAAACTTTTTGTACTCAATAGAACATTGGTCATTTTGCATTTCACTTGCTGATTCTTCACTTTTACAGGATGTCATGTTGCTCAGGCTGCTGCTAATTATGCGCTCGCTATTATGGTAATTGACATCTCTCAATTTTGTTGTTATGACTACAAAGTACTTGGTAACAGGCTGATAATGCATAAAGACTGCAGCCTGTCTTGCTGGCTGAGATTCATCACTATTTCTTTCTGCTCTGTCTGTCCGTGTGCTGAGTTACTGCTGCTTGGTGCAGAGGCTGTTTGCACAGTGCTTAATCACCACGATGTTAGAGACATCACGGCAATACAAATACTGCAGGTCTGTACATATATAAACACGCATAATCCACTTCTCGCAGTCAGTTGTGGTTTCAAATCCCACTCTGGAGTAGTGTGTTGCTTAATCAGATTTTGTTTTGTGTTTAGGTAGTCTGCTGGTTTAGTTTTAGCCAGATAGCACGAGTGAATTGCTGATGATTCTTGACCTGTTTGAGAGCCATGCTTAGGGACTACTGGTATTAGAAGCTGACAGATTGTATGTCAAAGCTTGCATAGCACCATGCATTGTCCTGAAAGGGTGACCAATCATTATGATGCCAATCTTTTGTTCTGTTCTTCATATTGTCAATAAAGCTAACTTTCTCCTGTGTCTTAGTGGATTTCCCATCCTCTTTTCCCTCTGTTTTTAGCCTTTGCAGCACATGCTGAATCTCAGCAATTTACTAGGTGTATGCCTGTAGGGGACCAGACTATGTAGGAAACTCTCAGCTGATTAAATGGTGAATCCAAATCGAATCTGAACCTTCTCAGGAAAGCCCAGGTTCAATTTGCATGGATTGGGGGATTAATAATATATTCTGAGCAGAAAACTCAAGGAAGAAACTACTAGTAGTCTACTTAGTCGTATATGCAGATAGTGCTTGGACATCTGCAGGTTCTGTTTTAGGAAGATTTGTAGCATAGTAAATACTCTGCTAGCTCCTCGATAAAACCTTTAACCCACCATTTCTACCATTGGAACATACATTTTTATAGTAGGGCTTTTCTTTGGAGGAAGCTGATTTGACGTCTTGGTGGATGTACATAAAACTTAGTATAATGGGAATCAGATGTAGTGTCTTCTCTAGATGGACAGGTTTCTGTTGCGTAACCTCAAATACAGGATCCTGTCTGTGCAGGACTCAGGTTGTCCTTAACATTGACTTTACACTGGTTTTCAGATACAGGACCCATTAAAAACACATCAGTTCTGTGGTCTAAGCTCCATAGGCCATGCTGCAGCTATTCCAAGGCTCCCAAATAGACTCCCAGATAGACTCTCAGATTGGTCTGGCGGTAGAAGACCTTGTTTTTATTAAGCGTCTTAAAGGCAGCACAACAGCAAGCAAGGAGTATGTATGTAACATAAGAATTCCTTAACTAACTGTAGACATTTTTGGGAATATTGGGAGACTTGTGAAAAAACAGTAAAACTTGTAACATGCAGGATCCTGGCTCTCTAGTGACCTGCAAGTCTAGGGGAGATAATCCTGTTTGCTTTTCCTTAGTTGTACTATTAGATTTATTGGAGTGATCTGACCTCTCGGTTAGGAACTGCTCCTCCTCCTTGGACATTTTTTCCATCGTGCTGCTGCTGGGGAAATTACCGGCTCTCACTTGCCATCCCCTGTAATTTCTCTGCTATTGGGCGCTCACTTGGTTGGTAGCTCTAAGAATAGATGAGGAGAAATGTCATTCACTGTTCACCACTGCAGTTTGCTACCTTAGACCTTCAATCTCTTGTCTTTAATGGCTACAACATAGGTTCTTTCATACACAAAAGAGGTTTTGAAATGTCTCTTTTATGCTGTTTCTCAAGAAGGTTGTGATACAGGGTTAAGACTCTTGAAATAAAATGAGGCTTGTCGGGTGTGAAGTTCGTTATGGCAGCAGGCACGACTTCTCCACTGTCTGCAAGTACATTAAAAAAAAGCATTAAAACTTTAAACGCACTGCATGGGTTCAATGTACATGGATCCCCATGTTCCAAACCGAGTCATGCTTCAAGAATTGCTTTTTTTCTTTTCTGTATGAATGTGACTAAATTAAGAAGAAAAAAGAGAGAAGAGAGAAAACAGATTGAATGGAGTTTGCGTTGTGGCAAGGCTTGTAGATTTATTTAGGTAGTGTCAGATAATTTTGAGCTGTAACGTTACAGTAGGTTGACAATCATGGTCCAAAGCCCTGTTCAACTCATGTTAAGGTAAAATGGAATAAGCAGAGAAAATGTTGTTTGTTTTTTTTTAAACTCCTCATATTATTTGAGTATATTTAAGGTTAATGGGATTTATTGACAGATTTTCTTTCAGTTACATTCAGAAAGATAAAGTTTGTTTGTTCTTTCAGTAGATTTATTTAGGTAGTGTCAGATAATTTTGAGCTGTAACGTTACAGTAGGTTGACAATCATGGTCCAAAGCCCTGTTCAACTCATGTTAAGGTAAAATGGAATAAGCAGAGAAAATGTTGTTTGTTTTTTTTTAAACTCCTCATATTATTTGAGTATATTTAAGGTTAATGGGATTTATTGACATTTTCTTTCAGTTACATTCAGAAGTATAAAGTTTGTTCGTTCTTTCAGAAAAAAAATAGTTGGAATACATGTAAACGTTGAGCTTTGGGAGTACATCTCTGTGTAGCAGGCAGACTTTCTTCTTTTGTGCATATTTTACATGAGCTGCAGAGACTGGTGCATGACTTAAAGGTGGAAGAGATCCCTTTATGTTCTGGAAATTGCCATGAAACTCCAAGTTGTTCTTCCTAATGTTTATTTTGCTAGACAATGTGATTCCTTTGCCACCAGAAGCAAAGATTCTTGCCATACTGACATGTTAATAAATGATTACATTGCTCAAGTAGCTGTATTAGCAGTGTGCCTTCGTGGCAGCAGAAATTGGCAACAACTTGGCTCTTTTTCACTCTTTGAGTAGAAGGGGAAGGGTAATTAATGTCTGTGCTGAATTTCTGGTATGGAAAGTGCTACTTCGAGTGTAAACCACAGTACAATTTATGTAGATGTTATTGCTGGGAATGTTTTGGAATCTGCATAAGGAATATCTTAATATAATTGATATCCAGGTATCCACGTAGGTTCTTTAGGTTTCCTAGGGTGTACCTCTATGCTTACTGCCAGTGAAAGAAGTAAAGAGAGAAAACTTAAATTTGAATAAAGCATAGCTGTGATAACAGCAAAGCCTGCTCTTTCTTTGTGCTGTGTTCCTAAGTCTACCCAAGTGTGTGACAGGAGGAGTCATTTCCCAAACAGTCAGCAAAGGTCTTTTTAAAATTAGTCAATTCTGATTCACCCAAGTTTCCTATGAATACTGAGTTCTGAACTGTGTTCTTGCTCAGATAAGTATCAAGAAAGCATGCACTCAGGTGGCCATCTGCTCTGAGAATCGGGTGCCTGGATAGTTTGTTTGATGATGCTTCATGCAATGGTTAAAAAGTTCTTAGAGTGCTGCTGTAGTGATGTGGCTCCACCATGGTGGGTCCCTGAGATCCCTGCTGGTGTGTTTGCTGTGTCCTACAGCATCAGTTCTTCAGAGGCTATGTCAGATTGGACTTGACTCCTCGTGGTCAAGTGTGATCAGTGTTTTTCACAGATCTGTCATGGGAAAATAAATGCTTAAATGAGAACGTTTTGTTTTATGGGCTGAAAGAGCCTAAATTTGTTTGTCAAGCCTGGCATATGCTTCTTTGTAGGGGGTCTTAAAGTCTGTGGGCTGGAACACAAGACTACATTCAGTCTTGCCCTGGAGACATCCATTAATCATTATTTCCGCTTATAAAACAACATACTTATGCTTGCTTCACCAATATGCCGTGAGGATTAATTGTGAGCAGTTCCTTGAAATGCACTGCATGTGCACACACCAGTGTCCTCACTCTTCAAGCTGACCCAGCTTTGGAGTACATAACATATTTGCAGAAAGAGAGATCAGTATCAGCGGTGCAACAGCACAACGGCTGTCGTTGGGTCTCCAGGTCTCTGCCATGGTGGTCTCTCATGTTTAAACTCCATCCTGGCTGTTGCCTCAGTTCTCCCGACTGTTCCTCATCTCTTCCGCACATCTTTATGTGGTGGGCAGTGTGGTAAAGGGCAGTGGGATGTTTAATTCCTCACTTTGCCTTAAATGAGATGAAGAGTCCTGCCTCAGGCTTTTCCTGCAGACCTAGCAGGTTGCTATGGATTAAGCTACTTAATCAATCCAGACAAACCACTCCATGCTGCGTCACAGGAGTCAATACCTCCAGTCACTTGCCATTTCAGCAGTTTAGAGACTAACGATCCTTCATCCTGCGGACAGAGATGTGCCAGAAAGCAAAAGTTGCTAAATAGCCTCTATAGACAAAGCTATAAAATCTTGTTGCCTTCATCCTTTCCCACCATCATAAGCTGGTAGCATAGCAACTGATGAAGCTGCTTGAACTTGAGCTGACCTGAAATTACATGTTTCATGGTCTATGTGTTTATTCCTGCCTTTCTACTTTTTTTTTTGGTTGCTTGTTGAGTTTACATTTCCAGTCCCTATGGGAGATGAGCAGCTTGTTCATGTAGAAAGCCTATATAGATTTAATAACACATGATATATGAGATTAAATAGTCCATGGAGTTAGAAACACGAGAGAGCTAAAGCTGGCCCTGACTGCTGACTGGTGGAGAGGGCCTTCTTTTTAGAAGATAGAGTGTGGATGCAGTTTTCCGTATCTTTGTACAGATTTGGTGAAGCCACAAGAAAGAAGAGCCTCCCATAGACTGATGTTTCTTGTTGTAGTGGTACAGGATTGGCTGTTCAAGGAACCAGTGTAGAGTGCAAATACACAGAGATTATGGTAACCCTGGGGCTTCTCATATGGAGCAAAGCAAGAAATCAAATGCAGGTTCAGAAGTAACCTTGAATGGCTGTAGGTATGTGGCAGTTGCAGCAGGTTCTGGTGGAGAAATTAGTATGTTTTCACTGGAGTTTCTGGAGCGCACCAGAATTTTTGGTGCTCTTGTTGAAGGAGAGCTGGTGCTCAGTTATCATACTTTGTGATACTTTTTTAATTACTGCATTCAGATACATGTCTTACATTAAACCCTATCTTTGTTTTCTTGATAGGTCATTTCAAAACCAATGTAAAATGTTAGTCCACATATAGCTGATGCATCTGTCATGGGCAAGTTCCAAGAAAGGAGAGAAGGAGAAAAAATTAAAAATCACTAATTGTTGTGAGAGAGAATGTATCAAGGATGCATTTGGAGAACAGGACGTGGTTCAGGCACGATGTACAAACAAAATGGAGCAGTTGGATGCTGGTTGGAGAAATCGTCATGATCTTTTTTTATTTTTACTATTTTTTATTTTTACTGTTTTTTATTTTTACTGTTTTTTTATTTTTGCTATTTTTTTGGTCAAGTGAAAACTGAACCTTTTTTCTCTGTGTGACACAGTCTGAACAGATGGGGCTAAGATGCTCCTGCTTCAGAACAGTCTTAGTAAGAGAATGAAAGTCTTTCTTTGACAAGCACTTTAACTATTGAATTATTAAATCAAAGGGCATCACTGTCACCAGTGCATGCTCTGGCTGCATATATAAAAGGAAAGTGAGTTATGCTCATCTTTTCCTGAGAAAACATAATCCTTTATTGTTGTGTGATAGCTTCAGACTGCAGCACCTGAGTTCTGCTGCCCTGAATGAGCGCATTCAGAGAGCATTCAGTGCTCATGCAGGTGCTCAGTATTATCTCTTGCCAAGCAGTTCTTTGCACAGTTTGCTTTGTGGTTTCCCCCTTAACAGGGTAACTGGTCTGATACCTCGCTGTGATTCACACAGAAGGCCAGGCACTAAGAAAATTAAAGGAGGTAAAATGCATCTCACCTAAATTTTAATACCAATCAAAAAGGGAGGGACCAGGAAGCAATTGGTGTTCTGTCTTCAATATGGACCTTAAGATGAGTTGTACGTTCTCAGAAGTTGTCCATTTCTCTCCATTGGCTCTGAAAGGAACCTGCCATCCCTAGTACAGGATTGAATACATAGAAGCTACATCGTAAAAGTCAAGGTATTTGTAATCAGCCCATGGATACCTGATTTCCTAACTCACAGAAGTCCCTGTGTTGGGCCTCTCATGGCTCGTGAAAGATCTCTGTAAACAGAATGACATTGTACAGCAATGCCATTCTGTAAGCTACAAGAAGAGTACTACTGCTCTTGTTCGTTATGTCATTTTGTAGCTGTTTTGCAGTTGAAAAACCTTGACAATTACATGCACTTTAAAAATGAGAGTTAATTGTCCATGATTCCCCGCTCTGGGGATCTTGTCACTCTTGGACATAACCTAAGGAGCCCACCTGTGCACTGTTTGGGAGTACCACTCCTATCCACGTGGAGAAAGGTTCCCTTCCAGCACTCTCTGTGCACGAGACTTAGTGAATGTGTTTTGCTGCAGTACTGGAGCTTCCTGCATACCAATACTGAGCTATGGGGAGGGTATATAGTCACCTTTATTTCCTCTTTTACAGCACAAGTGATGACTCAAAGAGAAGCATTCAGGTCTAATCTGTGTGAGTTCTTGTAATAAGCTTTACAATTAGAGCACAGAGTCTTCCATCTAATTCACTTAATTTACGCTGGGAAATGAGATACTGTTCAACTAATCCGATGCTATTTTCTTCGTTATTAGAGAATGAAAGCATCCTCTGAGGCTCTGGTGGGATTCAGGCTAAGCTTCTGAGACACAAATAGTGTGAAATGCTAATGAAACAGTACGCTGCTGTAATCCCCACTTAATATCTGGTCCCCCTCTCCTTTAACCTGTAACGCAATCAGAAGAGGTGGTAGGAGGCAAAGGGCTTGTACCACCTCTCTCTGGTCTCAGGTCAGCTCTGTAAATTTTAGTTTAATAAGATGACACTAATACAGATGACCTTTCTTCAACCTGGGTTTGTTCCAGCTTTCTTGTGTAGTGACTGCAGTCACTAGTAGACTGTAGTGACTTTTTTCCCTAAAAAGGAAAGGGTTAAAAGTTTTTCTACGGCTTTGTAGTAACTCCTGTAAGCTTTGCTGTGTTCTTCTCTTTAAACCCAGGCAGCCCAGTTGCTTAATTTAGAACATATGTATTCAAATCCCCAAGGGACATTTCCACTGCTTCTTAAGGGGGAAATACGTAGAGAATATGTATTCTTCTTTTTCATCAGGCTGCAGCAAGTTCTTCTTCAGTATGTAAATACTACACCTACTACACACTAAACCAATGGTAAAGGGTTTTGCACCTGTAAAATGTATAAATCTGTGAAACTATTGTCTCTTGTTCTGTTGGCTCTAGAAATCCTGAATCTCCCTCTTCTCTCATTTTCCTGGATTTTGGCTTTAATTAAATATTTAAAATTGTTGATTTCAGATTTGGTTCTGGGCACTTTTCTTTGGGAGCAGACAGATTATGTCGCTTGCCGGTGCATTTTACCCATCCAGGTGAATTAATGAGTCGCTTTATTAATGCCACTGGCACACTCTTCCAGCATGGTTGACGTGTGCCACTGCTGTCAGCCTGGTACATTGCTGTGAGACAGATCTGAATGTCTCTCTTAGACAAAAAACTATTAGTACAGTGTCTGCCAGTGCAGCGCAATAGTCTCAGGCTTAATATTGTAAAATCTTTGTGTCATTTCTTTCAGTTTCTTCAGTTTCTTTTTTCAGTTGTGCAGAATGTGACAAATTCTGCTTAAAAGGTGAAGGGACGAAAAATCAGAACAAAGGCATTTTAATGTGGTGCCATTTTTTCTTAAAACAGTTGGGTTTGCCTTCTTAAATGCAAATTTAAGTACCTACAGTCTCAATAGCTTTTCCATTCTAACAGTTTGTGACTATTGTGTAGAAAACTATACAAATATGTTCTGTATTTTTTGCTTAAAAAAGCTCTGAGAAGCTTGAAATTTGGTTTCCTTGCCTTCCAGTCCCATCCTTATCCATTTGGCAAGCGCAGTCCACAGCTGCTCATTTAGGACGCTGTGAGAAAAGCTTACAATTCCCATTAGTAGGGGAATAAGCAGCATCATGTTTGAAAACACAGATCCTGCTTGTCAGGCAAATGCCTTTTGATAGCAGCTCCCATCCCCACCTCTTCAACCCCCAAAGAATAACCACAGTGTCTCTTCTGATCTTATTTTTAGAACCTGTGCTGTATCTTGTATGCATGCGAGAAAACAAAAGACTGTGTGTTGCAGCTATATCCCTGCTGCTGCGGGGGCCCGGCTGTGTGTGGGGCGTGCACAGCTGATTTTTGGAAGGATTTACAGGGTCATCAAGCAGTGTGAAAGGTACAGACTGGATGGCTGTTGCCAAAGAGTAAAATACATATGTTTTCCATGATAATTGGAAAGTAAAGTATTCACAGTCAGAGTTCAAGGAACATCTGGACTATGCTCTTAATCATACGGTTTAGTTTTAGGTAGTCCTGTGGGGAGCAGGGAGTTGGACTTGATGGTCCTTATGGGTCTCTTCCAACTCGAATGAACTATGAGCACTGGAGCACCTCCCCTACAAGGACGGGCTGAGAGAGCTGGGGCTGTTCAGCCTGGAGAAGAGAAGGCTCTGGGGGGACCTTATTGTGACCTTCCAGTTCCTGAAGGGGTCCTACAGGAAAGCTGAGGAGGGACTTTTTAGAAAGGCAGGTAGCAACAGGATGAGGGGGATGGTTTTAAACTGGAAGAGGGTGGATTTAGACTGGATATTAGGAGGAAATTCTTTACTGTGAGGGTGGTGAGACACTGGCACAGGTTGCCCAGAGAAGCTGTGGATGGCCCTTCCCTGGAGGTGTTCAAGGTCAGGTTGGTTGGTTCTTTTGGCGCCCTGGTCTGGTGGGAGGTGTCCTTGGCCATGGCAGGGGGGTTGGACTGGATGAGCTTTAAGGTCCCTTCCAACCCAAACCGCTCTGTGATTCTACGATTCTATGATTCTGTTTGGTCTTCTTTGGTCCATTATGTTTTGTTTTTTCACACTCTGCACTACTAAAATTTGTCATTTTAAAGCCCTAACAGTGTTCAACCTTCCCAGCTGTAGACCACAGCTGTATTTCCTCTTCTAATGGAGGAGAAAGGCTCACCCCATATTCCCTTTGTGTCTGCACGGCTGGGCCTGCTTTACACATACAACAAAATCTACTTGTGTTCAATAACTCCCTTTTTGAGCTTGTACTATATACAAAAGGTTTTTTTTCCTTGAGAGAAAGCTACCACATTTTCTGTGTCCTTCCTGAGTCTGGGATTTGGGCTCGGCATTGTTCCAGTCACACCAATCAAATAGGCCTTAAAATATGGTTGATCACAATTAAATGTATACAAGGCCAATCTGTCACCGTGTTTGTTTAATCAAGATCACATCGAGATTTTAATTAAAATACCGAGCTCGTAACGTCAAGCTGGTCATCTGTAACTGACAATTGTGTTTAGTTACAAAGGGCAAAAAAATGGTCCTTATTTATGTGCTGGCTTTGCTAAATAATGGGTAACTTGTTTAGATCACTCGCAGTAATTTGGCACAATGTGATATTATAAAAACTGCTTTTTGTTCATTCTTTTCAGTGAGATGGGGCTAAGCCTTGAGTAACATCTGTAACGGCTGCCTATCTTAGTTTCTTACATTTGAATAATGGGAGCAACAGTTTAAACTCCTAATTTTTGAATATTCTGCGGCACCTGTTTTTCAAATGGCACTTAGGGGAGAATTTAACAGGGGAAGAAGGAAAACCAACATCACTTTTTGTGTGTGGGAGGTTTAGATTTGGCATAAAATAAAGAGAAAATACAGTAATGCTGGGTGTCTTCTTAATGTAAATCAGTTCGGCAGTAGTGGTTTGTAAACTTGCCAGATGAGACTTTCATGTCTGTTTAGCAGGACAAACTGCTCTATTAATTAAACTCGGTCCCGTAAATCTCTTCTAACTTGCAATCAAATCCCAAAGTAACCTGGATCATGTTGCTGTTGAAGTCTACAGCCCCAGAGAGCGGAGTTTAATATTTCACTTGTCTTGTATTCGGCTATGATATGACTTGTAAGATGTCATTTTTGCATTGGGAATAAAAATCACTACATCCATCTTTTAATTGTCTTGGATCAAGAAACAAGTAATAAACTGTGTGTGACTTATAATAATTTGATTTTTAATGAAAATGTATCTACATACATTTCTTGAGAATGAATTTGTTGAAGAAACAACCTTACTAAGTCAAAATGTAATCAGCCTGACATTTTGTGTCAGAAAAAGGTTCTGGCAGGGGTTGGGGGAACCGTGCAGAATAAAAGCAGAAGCAACCATTCCACAAAAAACTTAGCTCATGGCACCAGTTTTTGTTCATGTTGGGTACCTGCTACAATTACAACTCAGATTGCTTTTTTATTATTATTTTTTTTTCCAGAGGTACGAGCACAACTACTGCAGTCAATCTTGAGGAGATAGTGCGGTTCATTGTAATCAGTTAGCCAGAGGAAATGAAATTAAGCATCATTTCAGTTGATCATTTTGTCTGATAATGGTTTCTGAGCACTTGTTTCTCTTCACTGAGCAGATGTTAACCTGGAAGACTTCTCCAGAGGGGAAGTCCCATCTTCCTCCCATCATGGGGTGCTCAAACTCCCTTCTTCCACATTTCTGTGGGTCCTGGATGCTTCCTCTTCTTTGAGGAATTGCCTTTAAGAGGGGTTTAACATAACTCCCACAGAACTCTGAAATGAATATCATGCTGTAACGGTTGTAGGTTTCTTTCTCTGAGACAGAGATGTCCTTTCTGTCACCTTATTTTCACAACAGAATAGGGTTTGTGTCCTCTGGGCTGAGGGCAAACCACATTAGAGTGTGACAGAGGGAAAGCTAGATGAGATTAAAGAAATTGCTCATAATCTTGCACAGTTCAGCTCAGGTTTTCAAAACCACAAGGCATACACTATTCATGCGGCTTCTGATATGCAAGTGCTGCTTGTATACTCGTGGTGGGGGGAATAAAAATCAGGCAGGCAGCCAGAGCCCTGTAGATTTATTTTTTTGGTAGCTTTCATCAAAGGGTGCAGCTGAGATGTCTTTTATTGCCTTGCTTTTCTTTTTACTGCAGAGGTGATATTTAGTGGCTGGGTTCCTGCCTCCTCTTGATGCTTTTCAGACATCGAGACACTCTTCAGGTCTCATGCAGACTTTGCTTGAGTACCTTTGTTCATGAAGTTAAGCAAACTTTGCAGTTGGACATGACAGGAGGTGTTGGTTCACTGGTGCCTTACGGTTTTTCTTAGTTCTGAGCCCCAGTCAGAGTCAGTTCTAGCAGCATCCTGACTACTGATATCATCGACCATGGGAATATCCCTAGTGTTTAAATTTGCTGGTATTTTCTCAGTCACACAGCCAGTGTGTTGATTAAAAATGTATCTTACTTTAAACCTTTATTTTGCTTGGCAAAAGCACAAAATGAGCAACTGATTTGAGTTTTCTGCTCCTTGCTAATTGTGTCACGTTAAGCGTTACGCTTTGGCTGAACCACAACACCATGATCAATGATATCTTGCCACGTCAGGTCACAGGGCAGAGGAAGGGCTGTTGTACCAGAGCCTTTTTATAGATGGTATATGCTAACTGCACTCAGTCATCTTTATTTAAGACTTCTTTTCCCCTCTCACCCTCCAATATCGTATTGACCGCTATTGCTCCTATGCTTAAAGTGTTTCATTTTAAACAGAAGCTGCTTTGTGGTTACTGCATTTTTGCAGACGTTTCTGAATTGGTAATACTACCCCCAGCATAAGAGGGATGAATTTTTAATGCGAATAAAAGAAGCAAAATTCTTTTCAGTAGCGGATTAAATTAATGTGAAAGATTTGGTGACTGTCATGGGAAACTGCCTGTGTTACAGAAGATTTTGGGCCAGCCTTGCTATGCAGATACACAGTGTTTTATCCTTTTGACAAAATTCTGAGCCTTCTCATGATTTCTTTTTGTCTACAGAACCCCCAACTCCTATCGCCCCTCCCGAGCTGCTGGCGGTTGGAGCGACGTACCTATGGATCAAACCCAACGCCAACTCCATCATTGGAGATGGACCCATCATACTGAAAGAGGTGGAGTATCGGACGACCACTGGGAATTGGGCAGAAACGCACATTGTAGATTCTCCTAATTACAAACTGTGGCATTTGGATCCTGATGTGGAGTACGAGATCCGGGTGCTGCTCACTCGCCCTGGAGAAGGAGGCACAGGTCCCCCTGGACCGCCACTCACAACGAGGACAAAATGTGCAGGTAGGGTTTCTACTGCTTTATAACACAGCACTGAGATTTACAACGCATTGACAAATGGTCCTCCACACATCCTTGTTGTAGATGATCTCAATTGACATTACAAATTTTCATACATCCTGGAATGTTTTACTTTTTATCCCTTAGGCAAGTGTTTAAGAAACTCTTGGTTTTATGCATGTAGTGTATTTGCCAACCTCTCTGCTACAGTGTATGGCTGCTTTCTGTTTAAATGGCCAAGCAGATACAAGTTTTCCAACCAGTTCTCCAGTAGGCAAATTGTACTTAAGACTAGTGTCTTATAAAATTTTCACCCTGTAAGGGCATAACAAATTATACGTTGTTCTTGGGTAATGATTTGTCTTTGGTTGTTAACAAATTGACAGTGCTGTCAGTTTATGAGTGCAGTGTGGTGGAGCAGTAAGCATTTTGTTTTTAAACTATATTTTTGTATTCCGTTTGATGGAACTCATTTTTCTCCTCATTTCTGACAAAGAAACCTGTTCAAACACTGTCCAGCCTCTTCCCTTTGTCTTTCATATTGGAGCAGATCAATTTTGATCCAAAGACAGGAAAAGTCTATCTTCTTTCTAAGTCATATTGGCTTTCCCCGGAAAAACTAAAGGGTCATGTTCCTCTTGTTTCGAATATATTGGCATCCTGTTTTCATACATTAATCATTAGCCATTAAGGGAAATCAAGCTCTGTGCCTTGCAAGGGGTTGAACAAAGCATTTTTCTACCTAGCAGGTTTTTCTCCACCACACAACTGCCTTCTCAAGGTTTGCATTTTTGTAGTTTTTGCAGGGTCTTTACTGTGGTGTGAACAAAGGGCAGAGACTAAAAGGCTGCTCTCCTTTTTATGCAACCTTCCTTCCCTCCCCACAAATTGGTGGTTTACAGCAAGTGGATTTAAGTAATGGGGAGCTTGTACAAAACCATTCTGGTTCCAGTTGTGCTCTCTGACAAGATAGCAAGCCTGAAGTGTGAATAACGCATCAAGAACAGCCAAATGCCATCCCAGGATGGGATTAAGGAGTGTGATGTTAGCGTTCCTCACCCACTGTCACAGCATGAGCATCCCCAGCATCATCCTCTTCCTCTACCAAGAGAGGAAGCCTGGCAGGTTGAGTGCATTGTGGGGAGGGGGACTCATCCTTACTGGCCTTCATTTATTCTACACGTTATAAAGCAGTGAGGATTTGGTGTCTTTTTGAAACAAACTGTTTAAACAACAAATAAATCTGAGCATGAGGATCTGGCACAGAGGTGTTTGCTGTATTCAGTGCCTGCACATTGGTAGAAGACAGATGTTTGGAAGCTTTCCTGAAACTACAGAAAAGGAAAGCATCAAGTGACATGAGTGATGTCCTGGCCTTTTTGGGGAGTTGGCGTGTGCTCTGCTGCTCGTCTTTTGGCTGCCTCCTCCTTCAGGAGTGTGGTCAAATTCTCTAAGCCTGGCCTGGGACCTATGGATTTGCATGTGGAAATATGTTGTGCTGAGCTTTGGTCTGTAGTTCCTGTGTTGTGACTTCACAGGCACACTCTGCAGCAGCCGGACTTGCAAAACTTTTCTGTTCTACCTGTAAAGAATGCTTGCTTTAGTTTATTTGAGGGGTAAAAAAAGTCTTGTCCTGGATCCCAAATTGCCGAGTTTCCTCAGCGTAGCTATCGACTGATACCATAAGGGTGACGTAGATAATTTCAAATTGACGAAGCTGTGCCATTCACTATTTTCTGTCCTAATTTACTAATGAAAATCTAACTGGAGAAGGTCATTTTATTAATGTCAGTTGTCATACAGAGCTCATTGAGATTGATGGTGATGGCATTTATGTTTTGTTTAGGGCATTGGGTGGGAAAAATTGTAATGATCTTGGTCTAAGCATGTACTCAAAGGAAGGGAGAGACTTACCCAGTATCTAAAGGTGTACAATGTCCACAAAATGCCAACTCAAATGAGATAAGAAAATGCAATTCCAGTGCGTCATGGAACTCCTGCAGAATGTGCTGTTTTGAGGATAATTACACAAAACTTCTATGGTAAAGATTTTCAAAATGTGCTGAGCCAAGAAAGTAGCACTACTCCCTGGATTTTTCTTGGAGTACCTAACAAATGACATCAGTGAAAACTGAGGGGTTTTTAAAATAGTTGAGGAATGAGGGATGCTGTTTTTCTCAAGTGAATTTTTTGGTTCTTTTCTTGGTCATTACTTTTTCTTAGCAAGAGGGAAGTACCAAACTCATATACATTTGTATGCAGTCAGTAGATGACTGATGTAATCCTGTCTTACTGGACTGTTTAGTGTTGGTACAGTGTTCATTAGGCCACTAATAAAGGTAACAAACTGCAGAAGTAATAGAAGAGAGATCACTGATACTGGAGAAGTTTTGACTTATATAAGAAATCCGTGTAACCATAAACAGAAGGTGTCTGCAGCCTTCCAACAGGGAGAAATCAATGTCCCTTTTTACTAAATAGTCTCCTTAGAGTCTTTTCACACAGACAACGTACACTTGTGCGCTAGGGAGTTTAAGTAATACTGCCATAGCCACCTTCAATGAGATTCTTCTTTTTTTTTCTTTTAAAATTAATCTCTAAATTAGAACAGGATTTAGGAAGGACCACACTTTTCTTCCACTTCAAATCGAGTGCCAGAAGCTCATTTATGAAGTTGCAGTTGTCTGCTGTGAGATTCTTGACTGTCAGCCTGAGCAAAAGCACAACCAGAATGGCTCAGCATGAGCTTGGAAAGTCATTACACCACGATGTGACTCTTATCAAGATCATTCATGGTTTTCAGACTTTCTGATCAGAGTGAATGGAAGTTGTTTACAGGGACTTTAAAAAGTTTTTCATTATATAAAACCCATAAAAACTAATTATGAAAGGTCTTGCTCTAAATGAGCACAAAGAAGTTTTATTAAACTGGATAATATCTTATCTAAATTTCCATAAACAGTGTGTACACAGGCATCCGTTATCCCCCTGGTGATACTTTTGGTTTTCTACAGGAAAAGACTTCATTTATATTTAATCTTTAGAAATGATACTGAAAACGAAGTCCCAGCTTGCCCCTTTCCAGGGAAAGTCAACTGCCACAAAATATGGCAAACTCTGCCTTTGTAAATGAATCATTTTGTTGTTGTTGTTGATTCTGTGGGGCTTTTTGGGGAGCTGTGTTTGTTTGTTTTTTATAGACTGTGATAGGTCGTGACTTGGAGCAGGAGAGGATTAAATGACCTTGAGGCACAGAATGGGAAACTGTCAGTCAGAAGGAAGAGCTGCTCAGCAGGAGATGTTGAAAAGGGAAGGACTGCCTAAGGTTAAGACCAGACACAGGGATGAAGGTTGGTTAAAGGAAAGGAAGGTATAAAATACAAGTTTTTACCCCCAAAATAATAGGATGAGGGAGATAACAGGTTCAGAATAGTATGTTTGAACACACTTCCCAGGACTGCCTGCCTAGTACAGAACTGGTCTGGGTGTGGGGTTTTTTTAGCCATCCTCTATAGTCAAACAAATCCTTGTTTTATGGGCTTCGTTCAAAAGTGTGTGCTTTAGAGAGCTGTGGTTTTGGGAAACTTGGGGCTTGTTTTCTTCTCTCTGTTTATTTACTGTTCACCTGCTTTTTTCCTTTCTCCAGTTGCCACAGAAAGGGTGAATGGAGAAAGGGTTTTATTTTACCTCTGGTGGATGGAAAAGAGAAGGGAAGACCTTGCAGATGAGGTCTTCATTGGGTGGTGGTGAGATCTCATCTGAAAATTGTTTGCCTTCTAGTGGGATGAACTCACATGAAAAGCAAGGCCAAAGAGTAACATTTAAAGGGACAGAGATTAGACTTTCTTTAAAAATAATATTCAGACCTAGTTGAATACTCTCTGGAAAAACTATGTTGAACATTAGCTTCTCTGCCTTTTTAGAGGATGACAACAGGAGACTCAGAAGTTGGGAAGGGTTTTGTGACTGTGAGGTTTGGAAGCAGGAAACTTTCCAGTCTGACAGAGTCGCTTGGTAATGAATAGAAGGGGAGAAGGCGTCCTGAGAAACCCTGTAATTCCCCCCACACCTCCCAAAAAAAGATACTACAATAATTATTTATAGAGCAAGCTTATGGAAATAGGAGGTTTGTGCTCATATGAAAAACTTCCCATAGATGACATGCAGCCTGTTTCTGGAGATAAGCCACCAGGGACTG
>NW_010176539.1:25793-35073 GCF_000695765.1 Mesitornis unicolor | reverse complement strand
AGCAGGAGGATGGGATGCAGCTCCTGGGGAAAGGAGCAGTTGGCAAGATCAATACTCAGTTTTGGTTCTTGGCCTAGGGCAGTGAAAGCCACTCTTGAACAATGTGGCTGAATTCAGTACTTCTTTTAGAAATACTCAGGATAAAGGAGCCGATATAAATGCAAATAATCTGTGTATTCAGAGTTTGACATGATGTATGGCAAAGTAGTTGAAAATCCTTTTCCTTTAGTTATTATTAAAAGGTACTCTGTTGCCATGATATCTTGCAAAGTTTAGTAGTAAGCAGCTTTTGCCATTTTTTGTCATTTTAAGACTACATTTTCATATTTTACAGAAATGGTTTTGGTTGTTCCTCTGTTAGAAATGTCAGAAAAAGGAGGTAGTTGTGCGCTGTTATGAAATGCACAAACTGAGCAACCAGAAGGTCACTTTGTTGCGTGCTGAGTTAGTGTGAGTTGTTAAAACAGGTTCAGAAATGTTTCTTTCAGATTTAATTTTAAGGTGGTAGCTCCTATTAAATAGGAAATATTCACGTGTTAATGTTGAAAAATAAGATTTAGTATTGCTGTATTGCAGCCTTCATTTTTTTTCAAGCTTACAAAAATAAAATAAAATTTAAAAAAATCTGATCTATGAGTCAAAGCACTACACAAGCAGCTTATCAAGTGTTCTGAAAGACAGTTCTGTACAACTGATGTGTAGGTATCACTCGAATCGCTGTTTCACAGACTTAACATGGAGTTACTCTAAGCCTTGTCCTGAAACATACATTCATTTCCCCGTTAGTTAAATTTTAACCCTTAGCTCTGCTGTCTTCTATAACTTTAAATGTAGACAATTGGGAAAACAGATGCTTTTCTAGCAGAACTGCCTACTTTTGAAATACCCTTCGTGTAGACTGCTAGGAAGGGAGGAAAACTTTACCTGGGTTCCTTGGTTTCTGTATTGGCAAATGCTGCGGGGACTTCTTTTCTCAGCTACGCTAGCTAAAACAAGCCTCTGCAGTGCTTGTTCTGCTTGTTTGGTTTTCCTAAATTCCCTGAAACAAAGGTTTTGTGGCACAGTGAAATGCAGTTGTTCCTCTCCTGATAGCACCTATTCCCGAGAGCCGTGGAGCACTGCAGGTGAGCTCGGAGAGCAGCACGGTTTGTGTTGAGTTTTGGTACCTGGATCCTGCAAATCCTATGGGACTGGTACCTGTTTTAGTGACTTTGTCCGCTTAGCTCGGTGATTCAAACTCTGTTTTCATTCAGCCTCCATAGCCTTTGGCATGTCAGCTAGAGAGATAAGAGTACTGTTACAGAAATGTGATACTACTCCTTTTTGATCCTTGATCCCCAGTTTGTACCTGGAAACAGCCTGGCAGCATTATTGAAAGATAGCGGCTTCGTCTGTAACGCATCCTAACAGCTTAAGTCTCTGCATAGAAGATCTTGATTTTCCCTGCCCAATTAAGTAACTAACAAACGTATCTTGATTTCTGCTTTATTTTTTTCCCCTCCTCACTTAATTTTTTCAGGAGTAGAAAGGCAGCATCTACTCTTTAAATAACAGCTAAAATAAAAGGAGAGCATTTCTCAATCATACTTATTTTGTGCCTATAAGTATGTCGGTGTGGTGTCCTTCTCTTGTCTCTCTTTGTCGGGTTTCCACTTTTCTTTAGCCCATAGCAGGTACCTTCAGACCTCCTGGATGAGACAGACTGCTTCAGTTGAAACTGCAGAGCTCTGTAGGAAGCCAAGTGTATTTCTGGTTTCTCTTCAAGTCGCAGAAGTGCGGTTGGTTGCCTTTGTAGGGGTGTTCCAGGCAAAAGATGTCTCTCTGTCAATGGAAACATACTGGCTAAAGAAGTGTGGTCAAAATGGAAAGATACCTTTCAAAGAGCAGAGGATAGATTAGATCTATGAATTGATTACTGGAAAAGAACTGAAAAAAGCAGCAGCTGTGTTGTCTGGGATAGAACAGTGATGACCTCTATGGATCAGAAGGAGTTTGGGGGCAGAAAGGCAGGTAGTTAAATGGTGAAAAGGGGAAGCAGGGTGCTTTGGTGCACGTTGGGTGGGTGACTGAACACAGGACTCCTGAAAAGCCAGGCTGCTGGAGCTGACAAGATGCTGGGTTTGGCATGACAACGCAGTCCATCCAGAGTTCAGGCCCTAAATACGATGTGTTGGAAAGCAGCGATGTGCGGGTGGAGGGCTGGGATTTACTGCTGCAGTACATCACTATGCCATAAATCCGGTATTTGTTTCCAGCAGTGCCCAGTACCCGAAAATTCCTGAGTCTAGCAAAGCATGGCCCCTGTTGCCTCTAGCCAGGGTACATACAGTGAGGAATTTTCTTTATCCTAATCTCTGCAGAAGATGAACTTTTTGTCCTGAGGCGTGTGGATTGATTGCCCTTATCTTAGTCTGCATAAATACAGTTATGAATATAAAGGCAGTCATAATAGTGCTTTGGTCTGGATTTTTTTTCCAGGGAGATTTTGCTCATGATGTATTTAAATTCTAGGGATTTATTTTTTTTTATCTGCAAAGGCAGTTTGTTATCCAGAAATGTTGGGGTATTTTATTTATTTATTTAGTATGGAGTCTGGTTATTCATTTCCACATCACACTGTTTCTGTTTGGTGGTGTTGCTGTTTAGTTTGATGTCTCCCCATACTGTGGTTTGAATGTAGCATTATATTCTGGATGGGCAGGCTGGTCAGTGAGATGACAGCTTTCATAAGGGCATTAGGCTTTCATGCCAAGAAGAATAGTTCTCACAAATGATGGGGCCTCGTGACTTCTTCCACAAGAAGAGAACCTGCCGAGCACATTCAGCACACCAGCTGCATTTAGGACACTGTTATTTCTTATATTTCTTGACTTCCGAGTGCCATGCAGGTTTCATCCCAAAGAGCCCGAATATTCCTTATCTGAAGAGGCAAAAATGGAGAGAGAGAGGAAAACAAGAAACCCCAAACCTAAACAACAGCAAACCCCATTCTGTTTTGTTGAATTCCAAGAAATCCCTGAGCGCTGGTTGACTTGGTGCCATTGTAGGTTTGAGGCAAATGAACATCTGGGCTGTGCACAGGGCTTTTCTGAGGGAACGTGGTTCTGAATGAAACGTTGAGTTTCACTCTTCAAACCAACCAGTTTGATTTTTCTCCCACTGCAGTTTTTCCAGGCTGTATTTCTACTTGAGACGCATGAAATCTGTGTACACACAGGTCGCTGATGGAACAGGCCCACATCAATGGTTTCACATCTTCTGGACTCAAATATAGACACAAGTGGTGCACAGAGAGCCTAAACCGGGATTATGGCAACTGCTGCCTTACCGAGCCACCCCTGGTTAATCGGGGAATGGAGTTTTCGTCTTTGCACACAACACAACATGGTTTGAATTGTCTTGCATGCATTCAGATAATTTTGTGATTCTTCTTTTTCAGCTCACTTTAAGAGACCATGGAGGGACGGAGACAAAATAAGCAGATATTTGACATGTTAACATCTTCTTTCTTCTTTGTTTATGCAGCCTCATTTCAGCATCCCAAGTTTAAGGATGTCTCTGGTGTGGTCCTAGAAGTGTGACTTCAAAAGATTGTCCCCTTGGTTTGTGTAAAACTGGCACTGCTTTACTAAAGTCAGCGTTTTACCCCCATTGAAAATCTGGCCCCCAATTTGCAAAAACGGGCCAGGCGTTTTTTCTTGATTGTCACTCGGTCCCCTGCTAAGAGCAATTTATTTAAATTGCATGGTGTCTTTTAGTCTTCAGTGAAGTGGCATCTTTCATAAAATTCCATCCCTTATTACCATATTATTACTGCTTCTGTTGGTTTTCTGCGGGTGCGAGGAGATGATCGCTTCCAGATGTCGCTTTATCCGGGTGTGAAAAGCCCAGTTAGTGGGAGGAGGCTGGAAAGGAGGATGCTGTGCGCGGATTCTTGCCGTGCATGCGTTACGCTTTGAGCTTCCATTGAGCAGCAGCCGAAGGGATGTGTCTGTTTTCCTTCTCTGTGTAATCTACCCCGTAACTCATCCTGGGCGGGAAGTGACAGACCCAGTCTTGCAGAGCATTTATTAAGCATTTATTTGCATAGTCGTGATCCTATCTTTGTCCTGGGACAAACACTGCTTGCTGCTTCCTGCTTATGTCTCTCTTTCTGCTTTTCCAAAGACAGCTGAGACATAAATGCCTTTCATTTTAAAATGTATTTGTAATGTACAAAAGTCTGCGTTAAAAAGCACTCAAATAATAAGAGGCATTTAGAGTTTATAGACTGAAAGTGCCCAATTTTAAACATTTCAGAGAATAAAATGCACGTTAATTGGCTTTCTTGGAAGCTCTAACATATAATACAAAAGCATGGCAGGGGCAAAATGTAAGTGCCCTACATTTTTAACCTCATGTTAATGCTTTTAACCCTCAGATATTTGGAAGACATTCAGAACGGTTTTGCTCTGTATGTGATTAGTTGGTTTAGATTGTGTCATAAATATTTTCCCCTTTTATTTTTCCCCTGTGGACTCTGAAACATTGAGATAAACATGAGTTCTGGTTTAGCGCTTGCCAGTTTCTCCAGATGAGCAGGGGTGTTGCACAGCTCGGAAAAAAAATAATTAGAAAAAATCGTGTTGATGTCTTAAATCCTGTTGCAGAACCAGCAGATGGAGTATGAGAGTACAAAACCTTGGTGGGGATGGTGTGTGTGTCTGTCTGCACAAGTGCGTTTCATTTTCATGCTGACTAAGCTTGAAAATGGCATTTTGTTTGTTTTTTAAGCACTTATTCTCATTTGGGGGATGCAGGCATCCCCTCGTACCTCAGTTCACATCACACAGGTGGAGAAGCAAAGACCCCCAACCCCCCAGGCTTTGGGTTGTGCTCCAGATCATTGCTGTGACCGTGGGACTGGGTAGGGGTTTATAAACTTTTAACTATTTGCTATTCCACTGAATGCAATAAGGAAAAAGAAACGCTTTTAACTCCTTTTAACTTATTTTTGCTTTTTAGTTTTATGAGCTAAAAAGCTTTTTCTTTTTTCTTTTTTTAAGATGTGCTTTTTCAAAATATGAAGGAGTGGAATATTTTGTGACTTTAGAAACAGTATCCAAGTAAACCATAGCTGTGACCGTATCAAAGTACTCAAATATCGCTGGGGAAGCATAAAGGCCTGAGCATCAAAATCGGACTGACAGTTGTTCTTACAATGTGTTTCACTCAAGATCCACAAATCCTCATTTTAGCTGCCAATAATCCTTCAAATTATTAAACTAAAATCTTGGTGCAGAGATCACTGGAAAGCTGTTTAAACTGAGTCCACAACTTGCAAGGTAGCAAAATCTGAAAGCCTTAATGCCACAGTTTCCTTCCTGGTGCTTTGGAAGGTTTTCTAGCATTTCTTAGGGGAAAAAAACAGAAGCAGGAAGAAGAAGGTCTTGCAAATAGATCCAGACCTCCAGACGTTGATCTGCCAATTAATGAAGTTTGACAAAAATCTTTGGTGAGCTTGAAAGATGAGATTCTATATCAGGGAAATCCGCCACTTTGAAGATAAAGCTTTCAAGTGATAAAACTAATGATGTTTTTAATAGGAAGATACGCTGTTGCATTAAGTTGTCTTTTTTTAACAGAAGAGGGAGTGAGGCAGAGAGCTGGGATGCCAAATTTGAGAGACGCAACACCGCACCAAAAGCAATGTTATGTGTGAGCTACTGTATGTATATGGAGAAAACCAGTTCTTCCCAGCTGGTTTTATTCTCCTCAGACGAGTGAATCCTTCCATCTGCTGTGCTATCGGTCACTTGATGATGTTTATTTTTACATTAATTACATATTCCTCTGCAAAAAGATCTACATAGTTCTTTTTCCTGGGCAGAAAGAATCCCATTTGTTCCTAAGGAAACTGTGCCTCAAAGCAGGTCTGCACCTGCAGTATTTTTTTTTGTCTTTCATGCAGAACTAAACCTGTGGTTTGCCAGTGCAGACAAGGCGAATCCCATTGCTGTTATAGAAGAGCCCAAATGTCTTTGAGCTGTTGGCCAGTACACGCAATAGATACAAGTACTGGTGTAGTGTGGCATCCTATAATGTCTAGAAATCACCACATTGCGTATTGCATCCTATTGCTTTGTGGTGATGGAAGGGGTTTTGGGTGATAAGAGTTAAGTTTCTCGTAAATACTGATTCCCATCGCATCTCAACACATACACTAAGGTCTTTTCCTTCAAAGTGACTCGACAGTGCACTCGTACTGGTTTCAGTTACAAGATTTCCCTTTCTTTTGTGAAAACTCAACTGTTTGGATTCTGGTCTCTGTCTTCCTCTTCTGAAGAAATCAGGAACCATAGAGTTGAAAGATTAACCTTGCAATACCTGACACAAAATCCATGGAGTGAAAATGAGTTTTGTATCTACTCGTGATGTTCCCGTTTATGTTCTGAAGCTGTTTTCGATAGTTGCTGCTTCCAATTAGTGCTGTGCATGCGAACTCCAGCTACGCACCTTCTGCCAGCCCTCTCCTGTCTATGAAAGGCTCAGGCAATTTATAGCTTTCCCCTGATCCAGCTGGCACAGCAGAGCAAATATTTACTTATTTTCATGCAGATATCTCAGTGTAAGGAGTTGGAATCCCACTCAGTGCAAACAGGTGCTTCCTGTAATGTCAATGCATTATGCTACAACCCATCAGGGACTTTTATTGGATCTTCTGCACCCCTCATGTGGTTGGACAGAGGCTCAGGGGTTGGTGTCTGTGCTCCCAGGTGATCGGACTCGGTTTGTTAGTGCATGTGATGGTTTGTCTGTCCTTAGTTGTCTCTGCTTGTGTCTCCATGTAAAAGGTGCTCTTGCTTATACTGAGAAATAATCATCTCCAAACCTGACCGTGGTGGCCTGTGCTAAAAGTAATATTATCTTGTTAAGGTATTCTTTGGGCTGTAGAAATACCTGTGTGCTGAGGGCGTAATCATTATCAGCTTGTTTTTCCTGTCTCTTCTCTGTCGTGGGTTGTGCCTTGGCAGTGAAATGCTGGGATGTTTCAAAAGTAAGCGCTGTTTATGGATGGAGGGGAAGGCAGAGCATTGCCTGGGATGCCGGTGTGTTAAGCAAAGGTAACATTGTTAAACATGCAATGTGAGAACCCGAAAAGGAAGGAGTGGTGAGATGTTTTTACTCTATTGCAAAGTACTCTAGAAATTCTTTTCAAACAATGTACTATTTGCTGCAGTGTATGTTTTCTGTTCTGAATTGCTTCAGTGCTGTTGAGTTTCATTGTTCAGGAAAGGAGTTGTTTTTTCCTGGTTAGAGCTATCTGTGCTAAAATATTTGCACTGCATCACCTTAGCTTCGTGCATTTTGTGTAACAACAGCAGCTAAAAATGAAGGAACTTTTACTCATCTCTTAGTTCTTAAAACATAACGTCCCAGTAGCCATCAGATCCCTTGACCATCTCCTCTCATTTGCAGCACACAGCTCTGAAACCTTCACCCTTTGATTCATTCAGCTCGTCAGGGTGAGGTGTCTGCCATGAGGAATCTGGAGGGGGCCTGGCCCAGTAAATTTGTTTTTATTTTCATGCTGCGTGTCCAAAGGTTCAGCATCCACAGATGTACTCTGGCATTTCTTCCATTTAGAAGCTGCTCCTAGAACATTAAAGCCAGCAACAAGCTGCTGTGCCTTTTTAAAAGTTAAGGGGTAGTAGGAGGAGTTGTGGAAACTCAGAATATACCCAAATCTCAATTTTAGATTATGCAGATGACAAATATGTCATCATATATAATGAATTATTATTAAAATCTGCCTATGTACTGTGAACTGTACTGTCTGTCTAGCAAAAAATAACTGGAGGCTGTTTGACTGCTGTCTGCGTGGCCATGCTGGGTATCTGCATATGGGCAAAAGTTTGCATTTTCTGCAAGAAGTCCTTTGCTGTGAGGTCAGCACTGGGTGAGGTTGGTGGGAACAGGTCTTCATTTAAATGTCCTCCAGAGTACTTAGTCTTTAGAGACAGAAATATTTAAAGAATGCCTAGTGAGTTTTGCCTTTTTTTTTTTTTTAAATTCACTTCTATCTTTCATAATATACAAAAGGATCTTGGAAATAATTTGGCGTTTCTTTGCGATTGCTCTGGTGTGTCCATGATTACCTAATTTCAGATCTGGCAGTGCTAGTCTCTACAGAAGTACGATTTCTCAGTGCTCAGCTGAGGGAAACTCTGGGTTTATAGCTTTTGTGTTGGTAGTGACCCATCATTCAAAATGCCTTTGAGGGGGTTTTATAAACGAAATCACACCCGATTGCTGCTATAAAACGCATGAAGATTTAGACATTCATATGTATGTTTTTGCTCCCCAGTCTCTGCCTCATTCTTAACCAGGTTTCTCATGTGGGGCTGTTTCAGCTAACTCAACTCTTCACTTCAAATGATGTTTTCTCCTGCTGTCTCCAAGTCCTGCAATCAGGGTCCAACTTTCCTCCTACTTGATTAAAATCTATAACCTTCGGTCCCTGTAAAACAGCTTTTCTGCACTCGGTGATGTATTTCTCTCTTGCTGTAGTGCCTGTCCTCTGCAAACCATCCCGCTTGGCACAATCCATTTTATCTGTTTGACCACTCTCAGTTAGATTGCTGAGACCTTTTCAGTTGTCAGCAAATCTTAGCAGTTACTCTCCTAACCCAGACATCCCTACCTAAACAATATGTGTTTGTCTGCTGACCACATATTTCCCATTGCAGGTAAATAACTCTGAAAACAGGTTATCCTCTAGGGGAAAAAAAAACCCCAACAAACCAGGACAAGATTAAATTGCTGCCTGAGTTACAGACTTCATAAACATCATGCAGAAATCTCCTGTATTCACCACAGGAGAACAAAATCTGCCACACTGTGCTTGAGATTTGCACAGGAATCATGAAGTGGCATTGCCTCTGACCATGTACTTGAATGTGTTGACAGATAGGAATGCTTTAAAACTCAAATAGCTTTAAGTCTTTATGAAAAAAAACCTACCTTAGGTTGTCCCCTGGGTTAAGGACCAGGGTACTGCTGGTGTATCACCTTCAGCATTGTCTTTAAATTCATCTTCCTTAAAGGTGTTGGGCTGAAATAGCAAATTGTAGCCCGCAGCACTGCATCTGTTCCCTCCTGAAAGCACAGGGCCTGCATGAGATGCTCTGGGCACCCTTCACACCACTGCAGGTTGCGTTCTTGTGTATTCAGAGCACAGAAACAACAATAATGTGGTCGTATCCTGGGCAGCAAAGCTGAGTGATCTTGAGTCAGAACC
>NW_010176539.1:16438-25762 GCF_000695765.1 Mesitornis unicolor | reverse complement strand
CTTTCCCTGCTCCATACATAGTGGACCCTCAGTAAATTGGTCTGGGTTTTGTTTGTTTTTAAACCTTTCTTTTGCTTATCATTTAATGAGTATGTCATAGTCATAAATCGCTCATTCATTCTCCATACAAAACTGCAGGCATTGACCCTGTGATGTCCTAACAGAGGAAAATGGGAGTTCATTTTAGTTCTGTGGTGGGTGCATGTGTAGTTCTGTGAATAAGGAAAGTGAGGCAAGGGGCAGGTTGCTAAAATAACCGTGTTGGATCTGCTCCCTGTTTGCCCTCATGTGCAGCCCCAAGAGAGTCAGCAGATGATGAAATGCAGAGCCAGCGCTTGGTGCTTGGCTGAGAACCTGGCTGGAAGTGCTGTTCTCCAGCCCCAAAAAGCTGCTGAGAAAGCAGTTCCCTCACGTTTACTTTTTTTGCTGTACTGACTGGGAGATGGCAGAAGCTCTGGCGCCTGAGTTCCCCATAGACCACCAGGGGCATCTTTGCAGCCACTGGAAATGTACACCACTGCGGCCTCTGCTGGTCACAGTTAGCTCCCAGCTATCAGCTCCTAGCTCTCAAAATTCCAATGAGATTTCTGGGTTTCTTACAAAAAGTACACATCAAGTTATATAGCTTGCAATAATTTAAGCTTTGCTTACAGTAAAATGCTACCCTAGCCTATCTAGGGAGCTGGTTCTGTGTAGTATGTTGTCTGCTCGAAGAGAAGCATGGGAGCCACAGGAGCTGTGCCAGTCAGCGTGATCTGCGGAGCTTTACGTGTCCTACATTGCTGAGACAACATATGGGTGTCAGGATGTACCCTACTGGAGAGACATTCATAAGGGGAGGTTTGACATGGAGTTTCAGAACGGCATGGTTTCCTGCTAGCCTTTACTTTGCATGGTTCCAGGTTTTTTGTGTGTGGTGCTTTCTGGGTTTTTTTGGGGAGTGGTTTATTTTTAATACAAAGCTTTTTGTGGTATTAATAATATGCAGTGTTCAGTTTGGAGAGGAGGAACAGTGGATGTCTGGAGTGCCACTGAGCTCACTATGGATTTACAGCAGTGCTGGGTTGAGTGCTGTTCAACTTTTACATTAGCATCTCTCACTTCTGTTTCCTTTATTTTCTTTAAATTTTATTGTCTTTCTTCTGGTGAAAAAGAAGTATTTGAATTTCAGAGCTGAGCTGATGCTTCATCCTCGTGGGAATAAGAGCTTGGCTTCTCCTCCCTCAAAGCAGAGTCTCAGATCTCCGTTTCCTTTACGTGCTGCACCAGCTTTCAGCTCTCGAGTGCCTGTTTGCTTTGACGAGTGTGTTAGTGGGTAGTGAGTGCTGCTGCCTTCACACTCAGGGTATTGTCCTAGGAGGCCGAGGCATCATGGAAAAGGTTTTTTTCGTCCTGCAGATTGTGTTGTCTGTGTAAGACCTTTGGGTTATAATTAATCTTCTTAGAAACTTGCATGGCACGGTGTACAAGGCATTTTCAAATAATAACCATTATAACGTTCCTTAGATACAATTTTGTAACTGAATTAGTTGCCTGAAGACTTAAACATAAAATGTTGTGTGTTTGTAAGGAGGGGGAAGTAACCTCTGAGTAAAGTGTATGGCAATTAAATATCTAAGCAGTGTCACTTGCTTAGAAGCAGCTTTGGGGAAGATCTCATTATTTGATACCATGTAATGTGTTCTTTATAATAACGTAAATTGGGGACATTTTGTTTCTGCAGTTGTTTGTATAGAGAAACTGATGCCTGCTGTGTGCATACATGTGTAAGTGCTCAGTAGAATCTGTGTTTATGCTGTTGGATCCTCATGTTTATCTGGAGCCGATATGTCCTGATGCAATACTAAGACAGAAAAAGACATAAAATGTGGTAAGATTGTTGTTATTTCATTGTATTAAATGCCTCTTTTCCATTCTGTATGTGCATACACAGACAAGCAGCATACGACGGCCTTTCGGAAAAAAGGAGAGGGTCCAACCGCCAGAGTTCACTTCAGTGATGTTTCTCCTCCCTGAATCCTCAGATAATCACTGTTAAATTTGTTTGGACACTGTGTAAACCTGTATTTATTTATGCACTGAGACGGCTGTCTAAAACCAAAACCGAAATCAGGCTGTTGTTCATGTTTTCAGTGTGGCTGAGGCTGAAGTAGCAGATGAAAGAGGAGAAATCTCCCAATTATTGCCTGGTTCTGAGAATTGGTGTTCAGGTATGAAGTGTTGGTAAAGTAATTAAAATGGAGGAGAGGCAATGAAACTTTCCTGTTGTGGAAATGTTAAACTTAATATTCCACGGAGAAAATGTAGAAACCTTCTGTTAAGCTTTCTATGTTAATCGGTGCTGAGAAGCTTTTTTCCTTATAAAAACATCTGCAACTATCTATCAGTAGCGTGCAAGTGTTGATTGTGTGTTACAATACTTCATTTTAATTAGACTCTATAGGAGATAGTTAAAGGGTTGATGGGGAAAGATATTGTAGCAGTAAATATTATGGCACATTTGGAAACAGAGAGTGTAAGAACATGTTGGCTTCAACGTTTGATATAACGAACACTTGCACTCTGGGACACACTTGTCACTGCTTTTGACTGTGGAAACTCAGCGATATATCACATTTCGGTTTGGTACATCTTCCTTAGGAGACTGGTTTGTCACTGAATGCCCTGGTGAGGCAGATGCAGCAAGCCTTGCCTGTATTCATCAGCGATCGCTGGGTCACGCTGGCAGAGCAGAGGTTGTGGTGTGGGCCCTTGGTTGGAGAACAGACACTGAGCTGGGTGCTGGGCCCAGGACCAGGAGGGGTGAGGGGAAGCTGGGGCCGGACAGGGCTCAGCCCATCCCAATGTGCTGTGATGAAGGAAGCTCCTTCCTGGGGGGCTCGGTGATGGGAAGAGCAGCTTAGCAGGAATATTTATTGGAATTAGAGTCCTTTTTCTTGATTTCTGGCTGTAACTCACTGCAGGGTCAGCAGGCTGTGACCTTTTTCACTCTAAAATCCAAAAACAGACTCTAAAGCCTAATTAGAAAACTGAGCAGCTTCTTTCCTATCCCTGCACGTGATAGGGAAAGTAGTCTCAATGAAATTAAGTAACCTGGCTTGGGTTCTGAAAATAAAGAAAGAAATAAAATCAATGGCAAATGTGGATTTAATTCTGACTCCTGGCCCAAGCAGTAACTATCACATTTAAAATGCAGTGCAGGTTTTCATCTGGATTCTTAGTTACTGGTTCTGCCATCCCAAGATGAGACAAAATGAGGTTTCGTCTTGTATAGTAGGTGGCAGTTTGAAGCATTAACTGCTGTGGAAGAAGATTTGAAAGGCAATTTCCCGTCTCAATTTTCTCCTAAGTCATTAAAATTCATCTTCAGTTCTTGAAACAGCCAAATTTCTGTTCTGCTTGTGTATCTGGATTGAAGATCTTATGATTGTTCACTGCACTGAATATCCCTTAAATTTATGGCAAACTGTGTGACACCATGTTACAAATCGCCCATGATTCTACAGATTTATCTTTAGGAGTTTAATTTTTTCCCACTGCCAGAACGACGCTAATCTCACTACGAACTAAGTTTACAACTACTTAAACCTGAAGCTACTTCTTTGCTTTTCACTTACTGAGGTTTTGCACTGCTAAGGCACCTTCTTGTTACTCGTCTGTCTTCAGATTGCACAGATTCTGACTACTTAATCCTTTGCTTTATTATATTGTTTTGTGGTCCTCGTCAGTCTGTCATCAGTGAAGCGAACGGTGTGAGGACCTGCCGTGTGCTGTTTACTCATCTGTGCCCTACAAGGGCCTGCCTGGAAAGCGAGGAGACTCAAAGTTTGTCTCAGAAGTGCAGAGGAGTATAAAAATAACTTAATCACTGTGCCACCTTATTTGAATTTAAAATAGCTCTTTTTTAATTCATAAAAGCTCGTGGCAGCAGTTGTCAGGCTCTGGGTGTCAGAAGGGTGATGAATTTGTGTGGGAGTGTGGAGGCTATAAGAATACATAGGACTTTCTGTGCCTCTTTTCTTTAGGAAGCTTGTGGAAGGGGAATAGCCTTTTGTCATACTCAAGTCACATTTTATTTTGGTTTAAGACTGATGAGAGAAGAGTGCAATCTGGCTGTCAAGAGCAGCCTGTCTCCTCTCGCCTGGCTTTTCTGTTCCTCCAGTCCTCAGCTTCTGCTGTTACAGAACAGAAGAGGCAAAGCTCTTCACTCATCTGAGCAGAAGCATCTGGGGGGGCTTTGTTTCTGGCCTCTGACACCAGCTGCCCCAGCTCATACCATGAATTTAACTAACGCACTGATGTACTCCCCTCTCTTAATGCTGGCTCCGTGCCACCCTTGTTTTTACTGGTTATGTTTAGCTCTACGACTAATTTAATTGTGAGCACTCTGCGAGGTGTTAATTCACCCAGGATGTGGGAGCTGTGTGTGGTGCTTTTGTCTAGACAATAACCCTAATAAATGGTAATTTCAGGTTAATCACAACACTCTTTTCAAGATGCTGCGATAATCCGTTACTGAGAAGCGAGACATGGATGTAGACAGTATTTATTTATATCCTAACCCTGGCACTTCTCTGTCCGGGAGGAGACTGTTGGCAACTCTCGCTGTCGAGTAGAAAAGAGGGGGTATGAGGAGGTTCATCCTGTTCTCTAAAGTTATTTTGTGTTTAAGACAGACACTAAAAAAGAAGGTTAAATGAATGGTGAGAACCTCTTCTTTTTTCCTCTATTTTTTTCTTCAGTTGTGCCTGTAATTGTACTGCTCATTAAGTAGCCAAAGGCCTTTTGAAAGCTCCTTTCATTTGAGAAAGATGCCAGAGAGAGCTGCCTGTGAAATAATTATAGAAAATGAGTGTTGATGCATGTTTTGACTCCGCTGCAGAAGTAATTCTGTCTTCTTTAGTTGAAGTAATTACATTTGTTTCTAAATAGAGAAAAAGAAACGGTAATTGTCAAAAAATGCATAGATCTACATTTATGTAGAGGCAGATAGATGGGAAGCAAAAAAGTAATTATTGTATTAGTGTAGTCATTATTGTGTATTATTCATTGAAGTGAGGTACTGTTACTAAACACGTTGAGTCGTAAAATATTTGTGGGATTTACAGAGTTGTTTGCCTGCTGGTTACTTTCTTCAGCACTGCAGAGTGTCAGTGTTTTCATAGTATGCTGCGTCAGTAATAGATTTAGTGTAGATATCGGCAGGAGCTGACTAGCCATTAATTGCTTTAAAATTATTTTTTCCAGGTAAAGAAGGTTTTCAGTCTTTGCAGACTAGAATCCTCGCAGAGGGAAGGGACTACAGCTTATTTCTATGCTTGTAAAGTTTCTTCTCCATTCAGATGGCCAGAGGGGTAGCAGCTAGCAGCTGTGGTGTGATGTATTTCCTACTTTTGGAGCGGGGTGAAACTGCCATGTCCTATGTGGGTCAGAAAACAGTCCTTGAGATGGCTCTGCTGCTGTTTTCCCCCAGGCAGCACAGACTTGGAAATCCCCATCAGTCAATTCCCATTTCATCCTCAGTCTTTTCAAAAGGATGAGAAATACGGTTGCTCACCCCGAGTGTTTGTTGTGGTATCAAATGGTACAAGAGCTTTGCTGTCTTCAGTGAGGACAGGGTTAAGGATGTGTTAGGGAGGGGAATTCAAAAGTGCTCTGTGTTAAAGCCTAGGTTGCAACCACCTGCTCAGGCTTGCTGCTGATGGATGCTGGTCACTTTTCTGTCATGAATGTGGGCCTTGCAAAAAGCACCTGTATTCCTGGTCTGCAAAGTAGACTAAAATTCCTAGAAATCTAGAGGAACCTACAGTGGGCTTGCCAGCAGCCCTGGCAAAAGTCACCCTGGCCAGGGAATACTGCTCCTTCTATAGGAAAACATTGACGCTGTGTCTATCAAAACACAACAGGAAAAAAAAAACATGTTATGGTGTGTGCCATAGGTAGTACAGCGCTGTGGAAGATCTGTGTGTCCTTGCAATACCCAGCTGGACAGGTAAGTAAATGACCTGTAAGTAAACGATGGCTGCGTGGCAGGAGTCATTTTTCCTGTGTTGGCTTTCCTGAATGTCATCGTGGTTCTGCTGAGCACAGAGCTGAGCCAGGCCGTGGTGAGTTCAGAGTTGCTCGTGGTTCAGTGTGCTGGGCCTTGCTTGCCCAGTTTCTTGCCTTGCTGTAGTCTATGGTCTTTTGTGTTTTACCTTCACTCCTTCACAGTTCGGGGATGTAGGGGAGAAATCCATTCTTCTGGCCCCTGTGGTTCTGATGACTGCAGCTGCCCAGGATGTGAAGGTGTATGGAGGGGAGCAGAACGTGCCAAAGGAGCCATCATCATGTATATTTATATGAATGCGTATTTAACTGGTGTACATCGCTGTGGCTTCGCAAACTTCCATGGACATACACTGGTAATGAGCACTTTTTGCATTTCTGAGATTTGTGACAATTGGGAAGATTCTGCATCACCCCATTGGTCGCTGATCGTGGCAAACCTGGCCATGTGAAATCACTGAACAACTTCCAGGATTAATGTTAGAGCTTGCTTTGTGTTTCGGTGTGTTTTCAGAAGCAGACAGTGTTCAGTTGCTAATTGCCCTTTGGGCAGTGAACTGAGCAGCAAAGTAGGCAACAAACTTCTCTATTCCAGACCATTAGCAAGATACACACACGTTAGATTTTAAACAAAAATTACAGCCTTTGTTAATTGCAGTGGCCTTTTATCATGCTCCAGGGATGAATTCTATTTGCAAGGTGATTCTTTCAATTTTTAAGGAAGAGCTGTCAAAAGTGATGTGAGAATCCTCCCAACTTTTTGGAGAGCAGAAGGTCAGAGTCCTAAGAGTTTTATTTTGGCATAAAATTTTGATGAGTTAACCAAACCACTGTGCCGACTTGCATACAAATCACCCCTTAGTGAGTCATGAAATGATACTTGATTTCCATTCTTATTTTTTTTCTTGCTTGTGCTGGAAAGCTCTGGAAGACACATGATGCTGTCAAGATTGTCAAAACTTCGTATAGTCAATTTTAGCTTTCAAAAAATACAAGAATTACAACTCTGTTGTGAATGGGAACAGGGAGAACCTGGCAAACTCTCTGACATCAAGGAATGGGAGGGTGTTGAGAGTTTCTCCCTCTCCGACATCATGGGCAACATATGTTCAACCTGTTTTTTCTTGTTTCTTGGGGAGAGCAAAAAGGCCAAAAAGCTTCCATACTTGTGAAAGAAAACAGTATATACTAAATTTTTGTGCTAGCATTGTTTTAATAGGGAGGAATGTCTGTCTCTGGCTTCAGGTCATGGTGGTGAAATTGAGACAGGCAGATGTGAAATCTCTTTGTGGGGTCTCATGGATGCCTGTGGATTACTGGAGCTTCTTGGAAGTGCTGTTTTCATGCAGAAATGTAATCATCCCAACGTCTGCTGGTAGGGCAGCATGGCAGGACACAAACAAGAGGTTTCTGGAGTACAGCAAGAATATTTTTAGGTTGGAGGGGCTGGATGAACCAAATAAAAGGAGATTGTCTGTTGAACATGCTTCTCGTGAGCTCTGAAGGTCAGGGGCAACTTTGGCTGCTGTCACCCTAAGATGATGGTATTTGAGGTGGCTGAGCAATAATTGTAATAAAGAGAATGGCACCAGATCATCTTGGAGATGTGCAGTGAGAGGACCAGAAGAAATGGGTCTGTTCAAATGTCAGAGTTGAATGTAACTTTGAAGTCAGGCTGTGCTTTGGGTGAGGAGCTGTACCAATGACTTACAGATGTCTCCTCTATGAGTCCATGGTTGATTTTGTTCTTCCTTTATGACCTTTAGTAGGGTGTATCCCAGGTTCACGTCTCCTCCTTTACAGGAACCTTTAATACTGTTCCTTTTACTCCACAAACTTCTGACAAGGAGTTCCTCATCCTTGATTTTTAACGTTGCAGTATCAGCTGTCAATAGGTGTTGGAGATGGGATGATGAGTGACGAAGCTGCAGACTAAATCCAAGGTCCTAAGGATTTTTAATCAAGAGTTGAGGAGAACTGGGGAAGAAAACAGGACTTTGTGGTTATTCTGCTAGAGGATTGTTCCTGCTCCAGCCAGACCAAAGCCAGTCCTTCTCCCATTGGTGTCATGTATGAGGAGGGCCATACTGCGTGAAGAAATGCTGCAGAGATCTTAGTGCAAATATTTTTCTCCATCCTGTTCTTCGTGAACCCTCACTGCTGCTTATAGCTCTGAGGGAATGGCATTTTCTGCTAACTGTGTTGATATGCAGCCTTTATAAATTGCCTGAGCTACCAAATGGATCACAGACTACCAAAGAGCAGCTGTATGAGGAGTGCAGTCATTTTACTCAATGGGGAGTTGCATACACTGGACTTTGAAAGACTCCATTTAAGGGGAAAAAAGAGATCTTCAAAGCCAGCATTTTTCAAGTAAATAACTCTTTAGCTTTGATATGCCCGCTTCATGCTGCCTTGTCAGTCTAGAGGAAAGATGTACCTTAAATCAAAGTGGACAACTGAGAATGAAAGCTAATAAAAGATTCCAATAAAAGAAAGGAATCTCTGTCATAAAAAAATACAAGACATGGGTTTATATCCATTGCAGCAAGCATTCATAGGACTGAATAGCTAATGTACAGTCTGGGCTGAGATACTTCTGGTGAACTTTTATCATGTACTTAAAGCTCTGTAGAGCAATGTGAAAAATTATAATGGGGGAAAAAAATCCCCAGCCACACAGTTTTTCAGTCACCTAGCAGAATTTAATAATATTACCATTATGAAAGAAAAATCTCTAACAGGCTGGTATTAGTTTTGCTGAACAGGCAGGTACACAGTGCATAAGCACACAGACCAGGATTCATTAGCCTCATACTTTATAATGGAAATCAACATGATTAATATTTAGCAGGGCAGTAGGCCACTGACCCTGAGCAGTCCTGCAGAGGCCATCATTACAGACCAGGCGTGGAGGAGACAATAATACATTATTATAATTGAGAACATTCATTACTTTTAAGGAAGTTTATTTGAGCTTCTGGACTTGAATAAGTGTTTCAAACTAGTAATCACTTCTGAAAATATGTTAAGCCAGTTTGGAGTTTAGTTCCTTTCCTCCAAGCAGCTGCTGGTTTGGTGATAGGTGTTTCTAGCTAGAGCACATTTCCATGTCTAACTCAAGGGTGCACACACATCAATGTAACCCTTGAGCAGAATCTGTTGTGGTTTAATGAGTGGGGCTCAGTGGTGTGGCTCCAGGTGGCCCTCAAAGTTTGAAATGGTGGTGAAAATGTGCTTGATTGGTTCCCTTAGCTTCATTTTCCTCATCTATTA
>NW_010176539.1:0-16407 GCF_000695765.1 Mesitornis unicolor | reverse complement strand
ATTCCTGCTTTGCATGGTGGGAATGGGTATGCTAAGGCTTTGTTTGTTTGCTCTGCAATTGCAGGGACCATGCCAGAGCTGTAGCACTTGCCGTCCTGTTGCTTTTGGTATGGTACTGCAGTCACTTGGGGTTTTCAGTGTTTCCACAGCTTTCTATTTTGGTGTTTGCTCCTTTCCTAATTTGTGTAATATTGTTGCACGAAATGTGTCAGGACAGGCTTACGTGCAAAAGGATTGAGTAGCATCTGCTGCTAACGGCAATAAAAGTTATTTTGGGGAGTGGGAAAGAGAGAAAGGAAAAGTCTTCTCAATGGCCAGCTGGGAAGTGATGAGATTTTCCCACCAACTCCTCTGTAGTGAAGCTCTGTAATCTTTTGATATGGGAACTCTGTACTTTTCATCAGGACCTTCTCGAACTCCCTGCTGGTTGCAGCTGCTTGAGTTCAGGTTTTTTCTGGCTGGAGCACGTTTTGGGCAGGAGGTGTTGCCCCTGAGCTGAGCTAATGGAAAGCCTTGAGACGATGTATGTGCATATCCCACATGCGTGTCCTGTGTGGGTTTCCCTCACTGGGGCTGGAGGTAGCCACCTTATAATTATGGATGTTTTATACTCTATTTTCCTTGCTAGGAATTCTGTAGGAGAAGGTGGTGGTATGGAAAAGCCCTTCTTCCAGATAAACAGCTTCATGACTTGACAGGTGAAACTCAGTGCTGCAGCTCTGAAGCAGAAGAGTGTGTGATGCTCTGAAGAGGAGGTTTTGGCTGACCCTCAAAATGCTGTTGGTAGCTTTATCTTTTGTAGGGAAGGATTGCAACAAGTTTTACCTTTTGTAAGCAAGGGCCTTGCAACAAAGGGAGACTCTGAAAAAGCAACAAAGCAATAGTATCAGCACATCCCTCTCCAACTAACACCCTGCTGTTTATATACATCCTAGAAAACCATTCTCACAGTGTAGAAAATTGTCAAAGATTTCCAGAGTATTTCGTGCTGAATCACACCAGAACGGCGCTGCACAGCCCTCTGAATGTCATAATGGCTCATTGTGTTTTTATAGTCAAAGCAAATGAACTAATAATGGTTTGCCACTTACTATAAATAATGCCCTATTTCCTCCCTGTAACTGTGCAGATCTTGCAGAAGATCGTGTTTTTGACAGACCCAACAGAGCTGTTTTTCCAGAGAAATTTGGGGTGGCAGAAATGATGTGTGCGTGATTTCAGGCATTGCATAGCTGGGAGCAGGTGGTTTTTACTGCCTTACTTCTGTGGTCTCTCCTACTCCATTAACAAAATCCCAGCAGTCAAGTGACCAAACTGTGTTTGACAGAGGCTCAGTTCTGGAAAAATTAAAGGATTGGAACTTAACCAGGGAGTGAATATCGAATATAAGCTGGGACTTGCTGGGTGATACAGGAACCGGTGAGGAGTGGTACAAGGGAGGACAGCTCCATTAGGGAGAAGTATCAACAGATGCAAAATGCTGTATGCAAAACATGTTATTTCATATAAAATATCATTGTTTCTCTGTCAGTCCTTCAGTAGATTTGCACGAGCATAAACTTGGCATGAACTGAGTTGTGTCCAAGCCAATGGAGATCTGCTGAGTCTGGTTTATGTGATCAGATACCATTGAAATCTTCAGGGCTGGCATTTAGCAAATTCTGGGGCACTGAATAAATAATTTCAATCTACAGAATGTACTATAGGTGATGCGCATTACCATGCTGCAAAGCAGTAGATTGAATCTACCCAGTTAAAAACGTCTCAGGAAATAAACTCTGTCCATGTTGTGCATCACCAGTCTTACAGGGATTGTTACAGTGGTCGGGGGAAAAAACCTATTCTATACTAAAACACAGTGCTTAGTAGAGCAGCCTGGTTGAGGTGCAGAGATGGCAGGAGCAGCAGTTAAAGGTGCTTTCATCAGGAGACATTTGCAGGCTCCTGTATTAACCTTTGAGAGGAAGGATTCACTGGTAGCGCAGTTTGTTGTGAACCCTCATTGCAGATCCCATGGGATAAATTGTCCCTGAAATTGCCTCAAGCACACCCTAATGCTTTAGCCTGGGTTTGCAGTGCATAAAGGTGTATTTTGAGAAGGATAAATTTGGTGGCAATTGAGATGTATGGCATGAGCTGGTGTTTTTAAAATTTTAGCCTGTAATAATCTTAAACCAAAATATTCTCAGTGCTGCAGCAGAGTGTGTACAGTGATATACGAGGAAACGCGTAGGTTGTGAAGTGTTTGTAAATGCTTTACTGTAATTTTAGAAAAACATGTAGTAGAGAAGAGGAAAATAAGGAAAGAGAGGTTGAAGCAGCTGTAACAGTGTTTTTTTATTTTTACAAAGAACTGACAAGTTTAAATGTCAATGCTATAATAGCAATTAATTCAAAATGCTTAATTATAATTTTGTATCCAGATTTGCTCTCTATGCCACAAAGGCAAATACAAATTAAATTGCCTACTGCTGAAACATGCCCACTAAGAGACTAAGACGTAGTAGACATTTTACTTGAGGAACATTATGTATTGACTATTAATTTTGGTTAAAATGAGGTGAAAACATTTCTTAAGTCTCTATTTTAAGATGCAAAAAGGCGACATCTTGGTCTATCTCACATAACTGTGTTTTGCATCATCCAGAATGGCTGGAGACTTCCCTCAAAACACTGGATATTGCACTGGGAATGCATTTCTGTGGTTAGCTACATTTACAGAGGCACACAAATGCTTCCCTGCCCTGGGCTTTGTGTGTGTTTTGAGTAAAGGGGTTTGTCAGCAAACAAGGCAGCGTGTTCCAGCGGAGCAGGGAAAGCCATTCCCTTCCTGGCACCCTTCTCGCCATGGCCAGCGCCGCGCTGGGGCCGGGAGCCAACTGCTCCATCTGCTGCTTTGGGCGCTCACAGGGAGCGGGGCTCTGTCTGCCACCTCGGCTGGCGCAGGGCATGTGGGGGGCAGCCTGTGCAGGCACGGGCAGACCCTCCTTGGAAGTTTAAAGTGCCATTTTTGCTCTTATTGCATCGGCTTTATTATAACCCGAACGATTTTCAGTACATCACTGCGGTAGCTGGGATTCTTGTGTGTGTTATCTGTCACACTGGGATCAATGAGGTTGGGTGTTTCCAAGCAGAAATCGTGTTGGGTTCATTTTTCTGCCTGTTGGTTCAGTGTGATCTTGAGCAAAGCACAGCTTTCTGTGTGTGCAGGCGGCTGGACAGAAGTGCAGTTTGGTGTCTGCACAGGTATCCGTGGCCCAGTATCACAACGACATTTGCAAAAAGGTGCTGAGTGAACAGCGGTTGGTATCGATGGTCTGTTTTACTTTGGGGTAAAAAAAAACACCACATTGGCTTTTCCGTCTTCAAACTTCTCCTGCAGTGTCTTTATGTCCTTATACATATGTATGATATTCTGATACATATTAGCATTGCTTTGTAATCTTATGTTTATGAACTGCTTTGGAATGACAGTTGCAAAATATTTTTGGCTTACAGATGTAGACCGAGCTGTGCGCTGGTACACACGTGTTGTTACTGTTCACACGACAACCTAAAAAGTAAGAAGACCTTAATGCCCCTTGCTCCAGCTCACGTGCAGGTGGAGCCTGGAGCTGCAGCTCTCACCCAGTGGATCAGCTCTCAACACAAGTCTCTGACAGCTCATGTTGTGGTTTTAGGTAGCTTAAAAGAATAAGAACAAAAATTGAAGCCCTGACAGGGAGGATTTCGGATTATTCAGAGTTTGTGCTGATGTCAGTTAATAGCTTTTATTGGTCAGCACCTTCCGTTATTTAAAATGCTTGTGAACATCCTTATTCTAGACTGTAAGGTGTCTCGGGCAGCGACTGAAGTCGTGAAAGAGCTGCCTTTGTATCATCTGAGCCATCTTCCATAACAGCACTGCATTGCATTTGTCTGTCTTTCTGGGAGCTTCTTAGTTTAATATAAATTGTAAATAAATATCCTGTTTATAAATGGCTGCTGGCAAGGTTGGTTGGTTATTTGCAGAGCAGACAGAAAAGGAAAGGGAGGGAAGTTATTAATACTCAAATATTATTTGTTGTGTGAATGGCTTTAATGGGACATGAATGTGAGCTGTGCTTAGACGCTGCTGGGTGTGTAACTTGGTCAAGTTCAGCTGAAGATGTGTCGATGGAGATACACCCACAACCGATGCAGAGATGGCAGGGGGCTTTCTTTCTCAAAACAGGAATGTCTTTTTGTGGCTGTACCTGCAACTATTAGCATTGAACTTGTTAGGGTAGTTTTGTTAGGGAAGGTGGATGAAGGTGAGATCTCGTAAGCTTTATGAACATCACCAAGGGATGTTATTCTGTATTTCATATGAGGAAAAAGAGCTCATGAAGGCTGAAATAGCAGTTAATTTTTAGAGATACAGTAGTTTCGAAATAACCAGAGATGTAAGAACCTGGAAGGATTGCACTGCTGCTGAGTGCTATCTTTTTTTGTGTAGAAAGTTGTACTTTTCTGTGTTGTGTCCAATCCAGGTTTAGGTTACTGAAGTGATGGGGTTGCCACAAGATGCTTGTACAGCTGTGGTTTTTTGTTGTCTTTTGCTTTTGTTGCTTACATTATGCATAGCCCCAAACCTTGAGTCAGCTCTGATTAGCTCATCAAATGTACGAACTCCTCAGCACCAAGCTTTGATCTTTGCTGTGTTCGAGATTTATGATAAAGCAAGTCTGCAATTTTCTGTTGAGGAGTCAGAAATAAAAAGCACAAATTTAAAGAGCCCAGGAGCAGTCTAACATTCTATTTATGATACTTTATTTTGCAATATGCTCCACTTAAATCTCTCTCCTTCTCTAAATACCATCATTGAGCCTTCCAGCCAAAGACACAATGATGTGCTTCATTTGCTCAGACGCAGGCTGCTGGGGGTGCATAGAGAGAAGACAAAACTGAAGCACCAACTTGGAGATTTCTCCCATCTGGCAGTCACAGGAAATCCAAGGGAGGAGCTCCCTGCCTTCCCAGCTGGTTAAGGGAGATGGGACTGGTCATACTGGGAGCTGCTACCACAGTTGTTTGCTGTTCCCCTCCTTCTCAGCCGCTTTGTGGTGGCAGCAGCAGCAATTCAGAGTGAAGGTTGCATAGCTCTGTCTTGAAAGTACTGCTGTGGGAGGTAAAAAGCACCCTAACACAAAGAGCTGTTTCCATCAGGTCCTATTTGTTAGATCCCCATCTGCAGCATGTCCTGCTGTCCCTGCAGGAGGGTGAGGGTGCTGCTTTGCAGACTGAATCATTTCCCTCAGTCACATTCAGTGCACAGGTGGTGAATCAGGCCATGGTGAAAAGGTTAATTGGATTTTATTGACTTCCTGATTTTTTTGTTTAGAGGTGGAGAAAAGGATGAGTTATCTTTCTTATTTGTAAGATTGAGTTTTGGAATTTACAGTTTATGCAAGTGTGCTTTTAGACGAATACTGCTATTTTCAACTGAAAGTTAAAAGCACCAAGATCAACACTTCAGAACTGGAGGTGGTTTTCGGTTTGAAGTTAAAGAGAATAGACCTGGCTACAGGAGAAGAACAAACCCAGGTTTGCATTTAAGGCTGATTTTTGAGCAATTGTCAGCTGTAATAAGTAATATTGATTTGGTTTTGGAGATTCAGAGAGTTCAGAAAGAGCACTTTTCATCTTGTGCCTTGTTTTTAGTTACACAAAAGAAAACAGAGACAATTTTCTCCTGTTCTCAATACCAGGTACCTAACCTTGACTAAGCTGTCCAACTGAGGGACATGGCTGCAACATCTTCTTGGCACCTGCAATAGTGGCAGCAGCTTATTCTCTTTAAAAGTTTCAAACAACCGTGTTCCCCAAGTGATGGGGGACTCCTTCCAGGTCAGGGATTTGACTTTGTTTAAAATATGTACTGCTTGATATACTAAATAGCCTGTAAGGAAACTTATTTAAACTAAAAGCAAACAAAGCCAAAAGTTCCAAACAGTCAGTATATTTTAAAAAGCCCAAGTTTGTAGACAATGAAAGAATTATCTCCCGCATTTTCCCCTACATGAAAGGAGTTTCATGATCTAAGCACTGTTTTTATTTAAAGACCCCTGAGTATGTGTGTACTTACTGGCTGCTACAGCAGGAAGATCAGCGAAGAACAAATCCTTGAGGCTGAAATCGCAGGTGCCTTCCAGTAGAGCAGCATCCAAAGAAAGCTGAAGCATCCCAAGAAGGTGCATGGGGCGGAGGAGGACTTTTTTCTGCCGCTGCTCACGTGCTTGTTTTGTCGACACCAGTTTCCACGAGAGTCAGAGCTCATGTCACCTCCACAGATCAGAAGAAAGAAGAATCTGAGACAAGAACCAATCCTTGGTTTGATTTCTGTAGCACAGCACAGAACAAACATGACAGGAACAAGGTTGCTCGCTTTTTTAAAATCAAACAAAAAGCTTAGGTGCTTGGGCATTCAGTGAAGGTTTATTTCATGTGCAATAAACCATACAACCTAAGGAAGTAAAGCTTCTTGTGGAGCATGGCTCACTGAAGAAGTAAAATAGGCAGACACATGCACAGACAGGCATACATGTGCATGTATGCATTCACGTGGACTTCAATAGTTCATTTTATATACATGAAAGTCAATGACATGTAGTAAATGTGACCTGACGTACTTTAAATAACTTTGCGATTTGGTGGTGTTCCATGTTCTAAAACTTGAAAGCGTGGCTATAAAGAGATTTTGGAATATAGATGATCTTGGCAGAACGAGCTCTGACTGTTTGATTGGCTCAGAGAATATTGCGAACTAAGTGATAAGAGGAATTGCATAAAGTCAGAGTTTCAATTCCTGCAAGAAGCTTGGATAATGTAAAGGTGCAGATAATTTGACATTTATCTACTTTGAATTTTGATTCATTTTGGTAGCTGTAGATGTTCTGTTGATGGAGGTGTACGTGTGAAATCTGCAGATCAGCCTGGAAGGAGGAACTCATTAATTTACAGAGCTTTTGGGGAAACTTGAGCATCAGAGAAAGGGGAGCAGTGCCCAGACAGGAGCCACTGGAGGAGCAGTCTGCTGTGAAAGGGCAGGTTATGGTTGGGGGAGAAGGGGAAAATGGCATCTTCAGGAGCACTCATTGGTTTTTATTGGGTCATTGGCCTCAAACCCCATTGCCAGGTGGTATCCTGCATGCAGCCAGCAACTTTGACTTTTTTTAAGTCCCTATATGCATGTAGCTTAAACAGTTAGATTTTAGTTGCACCTCAGTTCACAGAGAAAGCAGAGAAGAATATAGAAATCCTTTAAACAGCAAAACTGTATCTGTTTTGTTCATAACCAAACAAGAATAGTGGCTAGTCCTCACTCTTGAAAAGAAAACCGTGGATCAGTGACCCTGAATCCGTGGTTGTTCCTTGAAGTTCAGGATGGGCACACAAATGGGAAACAAAAATAGTGCTAGATGATGTGTAGACAGGTGAAAGAGGAAGAAAATGGTGGCAGAAGGGATAAATTAGACATGTCAGTACAGGCAAATGTGCAACACTGCAGCATTAATATAGCACAGTGGTGGAGCCATCGGTAATGGGAATCCACAGAAAAACAAGGCTAGAAAACAGCAGAGGTCTTTTTCACTATTAAGCCTATGAACCCGTAGGCTACTTCTATTAAGGGCATGCAATAAAACATTCTCAGCCTTTTCCAGAACGGATTTTGTGGCAGTGACCACAGCAATATAGTGGAAGCATTGGCTGCACTTTATAGGGGCTGCTGGTGGCATTGAGAGACTTGAAAGATACATTGGAGAAATGCTTGATAACACTTTGGGTCTGCCCCTAGGCTGCTACTGTAATGTTGGGCTGCTTGCTTCTTTCCTGTATTGTTAATCTTCCCTCTTTCTGTGTACTTGGTTCCACGCCAGTCCTGCAGTATAGAAAATCAAAATGTCATCGATGACAAGGATGTTTGAGGAGCGAGTCCACGCTGGCCGGGAGCTGGGAGGTGGCCACCCTGTCAGCACCATCCCATCTCTGTAGATGAAGAGCATTATGAAAATGAAATTTAGCAATACATTTTCCTAATTTCTGAGTATGGCTGAATTTGAATGTATTTTGATGATGAAGTCTGACTTCATTGCACTGTCTTGTTCTTTTAAAATACTTCATTAAAGTAAGTAGTCATTTAATTGCCCTTGCAGGTCAGTGGTACAGACGGTTTTTCTTTCCCATCTCATCCATTATGTGACCAATTGTGGTCTTTTTTTCATATCTTGTTCTGTGTTTCTCCTAGCAGTTGGATCTCAAGCTGTACTTAAATGAAAGGGGTACATCAGTCGTTTTCAAAGGAACTGGCATTGGGTGGGAAGAGGATTTAATCCCAGCTCATTGACAGTTTCAGCCCTTCCTTGTTGGCCTTGTGGTCCTTCAACAAACCCTGTAATATAATCCCATTTTTTTTTTGTGAAGGATCTTCTGCTTCCTAAACAGAAGCTGAGTGCTTAGTGTGTTTGGATGCATGGAAATCCAGTGAATGTAAACACTGGGACTTCTTGTGTGCTGCAATGTGTTCCTTTTAAGTAAACACTTGTTTTCTTTTGGCCACAATAATACTGGTTTAAAACTTATTTCTCATGAAAGATGATAGCTGGCCCTCTGTGATCATACTATTCATAGAGTACAGAAGGTAGGAGGACAAATACAGTTTTGTAGAAGACCCAAAAAGGATATGATTTAATACATCAAACCCAAGAATAACAGAACTGTTCCTTGAGTGTGCAGTTAAATAACCAGAATACAAAGTTCAGTGTCTTGGTTGAGTCAGCAATGTGTATTGGACAGTTATCGATGGGAAGCGGTATCTCGAGTCATGTGGTGGAGAGATAATGTTTATTTTGAAGTGGATAGCTAATTTCACATATTTTTGTAGTGGTTAAAGGAGCTGGAGCTTAACACCAGCGTGGTTTCCTATTTGTAAATAGGCAAAGAATGGGGTGTCCTTGAGTAGTTCAACTCAAGTTATTCTACCTCGAAATTTAAGGATGCTAAAGATACTGTGGTCCATATCACCTATACCATATCATCTGTTCAGTGAACCTTTATGAACTATACCTGAAGAATTTATTAAAGATGAAAGCAAAGAGGTCCTGCAGGAATTACTTTAAAAAACAGCAGAAATTAATAAAGAATTATGTCTACTCCTAAAGATTTTTAAAACCACCCCATAAAATTCTATAGCAGGAATAAAATTAAGTGTTAAGTTCTATACAATGATATGAAAAGACTATAGAATGTAATAGAAAATTAAGTATTTGGTGAGGTTCTTTCTCATAAGGGATAACTAAATATCACTAGTCTGCCTGGCCTTTAATCAATATGTGGAATTCAATTTGAAAGTGAATAAAAGGAGTAACAACTTTCTGCAAAGAGAAAATCACAATATATCACAGTCCTGGGAACATATGCAGGTCTGAAGTGTAGCAAAGCTGTTCCAGCGGCAGCAAAGGGCAGGGAGAAATGTGCTCTGGATGGTATTTGCACACCAGAAAAGAGGCGCTGTCAGAGTACTGTGCTGTTTCATGGAGGGAGTGAAGACATCAATGATACAGAATGTAAAATGAGGAAAGGCCGGGTTCCTGGATTTGTAGTTTTAAATAGAGGTGACTTTAGGGTTGTTTTTATAAAATAGCCTCAGTAATTTTCGCAGTGTTTCTCATTCAGTTGTAGAATAGTGAACAGTATTGCACATGACTGTGCCCAGGCAGACCCGGGGATGGATAATAATTCAAATCACCAGAAGCACACGGACTACAGCCGTGTAAAGCCACATTGCAAATTACTCTTTGTGGAGAAGAATACTGGCTGGGTATTTTGAGGTCTACTGGTCACAAACTGCACGTGTTCAGGTTCTCATGTCGGTGAGGTTTTATTTGGTTTGTAATTGCATAAAACCAGGAAACTGTGTTATAGACAACATCCATGATCTGCACTGTGCTGAAGGAATTGCCTTTTCAGTGATCCTTATGGTGAAGATGCTGTTCCCTCAGATGTTTACCAACAGATGGGTCTGGTTTCTTCAGCTGCTGGTGAAATGATCAAAATCCTCCTCCTACCAGTTGGAAAGACTTGGTAAGGGCAATCATAGTAAGGGCATTTAACACAAAAAGCATTTTCCAGATAGTGACCCTTTTCAGTTCTGCTTACTATAAATGCAATTAATGCTCAAGTTTTAGAGCTACAATATAAAGAAGTGTCAGTTGCATGTTATAGCTGATTTGATGCTTTAAAAGAGACATAAGAAAGGAAGAAGTAATGGGAAGAAAACAGACAATTCCATAGGAAAGTGGGTACTTGTAGAGGTGTCTCTTGTCTGTACACCTCATTGTAGCATGGTCATACTGGTATTTTTGGTGTTCTATTTTGTTTGGATTTCATAATGAATGTGGTAGATGAGATGTGTTTTAGCCCAAAATCTCTCAAATCACTTGATCCCATTTTAAAAACTAATTTTTAAAGGTGACATGTTAAACTATGACAAAGCTGTGGGAGCTTAAGGGCTCTCAAATGCCCTTGTGCCACTGACCATATCTTAATAATATCTCACGGCTGCCTCACATCGCACTGAAGTCACATAAATCATTTCTTCCTCCACGCTGTCCATCTACATCAGAAATGGGAGTGCTGTGGTACCTGCAGAACATTTTTAATTCTTTTTCTTGGAAAATGAAAGCAGCAGCATTCAGAGGCCAGCATTTCAAATGGAGCTAGTAGCATGGTTTCAGGCAGTTCTTTTAGATTTAATACAACTCCTGACCGAAATACAGGGTTTTGCTATTTAGGCCAGTACTGTGAAGTACAAAATGGCAAAAGACAAAAAAAAATAGTGTCTTATTGTTTGGTCTGTGTGTGTGGCTGTAAATATTTTATAAAGCTGTGGCCAGCTGACGAGTAAATATTCAGTGTGCTCGTTGTGACTAATTAGGAGATAGCTGAGCTTTCAAGGGCCACGGTGCCTTCAAATGCAAATGGGGAGCAGCAGAGCAAGGAAATACTCCTTATTGACTTGTACCGTTTTATGTTTTTACCTTTATGCTGTGCTGCTGCAGACAACATCAGATACCTGTCTGCTCAAACCGAAATGCAACTGAGCTTCCTCATCTAATATCCAGTTCTAACGACGTTAGAATAGATGGATTGAAACTTTATTATCGCTCTAAATATATTTAAATTAAACAAACAATATAAAGTGGGCAGAATATCTGCATTTTATAGCTGTAGCCTTTGGCAAGAGCAGTGTGTGCTTCTATAAATTCTGTTTGATATTGTTGGATCTCTTATGTGACAGCAGCGTTGAAATGAAAGAGTACGACTGCAGCGAATCCAGGCATGAATAACACGGCAGCCTGGTGGTGCTCAGATATGGGGAGGTGGCCACAGCTTTGAAATCAAAGTGTTCGCTTTGTGTTCTTTTCTCCTTTCTGGAAGACTGGGAAAAATACGTTTGAATGATGCTCATTTACAGCAAGTAACTTGGTTGTTCGTGCAACCGGCATTGTCTTTTTTTATTTTTCTTTCTCAACAAATAAATTGCTAGAGGAAAATGTGACTGGAGAAAATGTTTTTGAGATACCTTTGAAGATGTAAAAACAGCAAATGGAACCTGCAGTGGCATAAACATCAAAGATCAGCCCAAGGAAAATCAAAGGATTGCTTTGAGTTTATCAGCTTGCCCATAAATTGAGATGCTTCAGCTGCTGTACGTATCCTCTGTACTGGACACCTTACTATCGATTTTGATGCCACCCAAACATAAAAGGATGTGCAGTACTTAACAAGTGTTTTTCTGTAGAATTCCACGTCTCAATTCTAAAACAATAGTTTTGCCAAACTATGCCAAACTTTCTTCCCTGAATTCCCCGTTTTTTAAAGCTGAGATACAGCCACCAACCCTTTTCACTCAAAACTGAGAAGAAAGCAGTTGCTATTGCCCCAAAACTGTAGTGGGTGTTGCTAAGCAGCCTTTGACTCTAATATCAGATTGGCTACTTCAGTTATTATTATTGGTCTTAGTACTGCAATAGTTTGCTGTCAAATGGTATATGTCAGTATACTTACGTAGGGATTGTATGATAATTAAGTTAGCTCAGTATTAAATGCATAGGTGTGTGCATGGCTTTGCTGAGAGGGAGGATGAGAGAAGAATATCTTACCGTGAGTTGGACGTGGATGTCATGGGCGGTATAGATTGCCAAATGCATAAAAAATCATCTCTACCTCCTGCATCCCAATCTTTTCTTTGTCTCTCACAGACTTACTCCTCTGTCAGGGCAGTCAAGGATTGATAATAATGCCAGTAGGACATGCACATTATATTCTTATTGTATTATTACGTTTTTTTTCTCTCTGTGGCTTTTCAGACTGAAAAAAGAAATTGGGCTCTGTGAGTTTGACCGTACACTGGCCACCACTGCAGTCTCTCTCAAATAAAATCTTTCTGTCTTCGAGACATTGATCTTGAAGGGGCAAGTGAAAGATCTCAGTGTAATGCAGAGAGTGAATTCCTTGGTATTGAACCTGAGGTGTTAATAGTGCAGAAGTTTGTTTCTTTAAGGAAGAGTGAAATGCTGTTTTAACTCAGTTTTATGTAATGATTCTCTTTGAATATGTTCTAAACTACTGGGTATTAGAGGAGTTTTTTTCATGGGTTATTGGTTTGGTTTTTTTAGATTTTGTGAGTTAAGGGTGTTTTTTGCAATAGCCACTTATTGCTATTTATTGCTTATAACACTAGTTTTATTTTGGTGCAATTCTGTTTCCTAAAAGCACAGCAGAAACCCTAATTTAGTGGTTAAACACTGTTCCTAAAAGTTTTAAACCTGAAAGAGCCTTTACGATCTGTTAGGGAGCAGTGTAAGGCTCGAAATGCTTAGTCAGGAGAGCAGCCGAGGGAAACAATTTTCTGAGTATTCACTTGTCCTGCTGTCTGTCTGTGTCTGAAAGATTTCCATCATTAGAGGAAAAACATCTTGAAAATGCTTTGATAAATTCTGAATGCGAATAGGTTTGATGAAGGGTCTGTTGTCTTGGTGTAGATCAGTGATTCCTCTCCTTTTCAGGCCCTGCCTGTAGGAATTGTGAGCAGTATGCCCCAGGACCACAATTTTACATACGTGAGTGCTACTAAGAAGTGAGCATTGGCTGTCGTAGCTTCTGCACAGTGTTTTGTGTGTCTGCTGGAGGTGCAGAAGGGGATTCACTCAGCCCTGGATGGAAAATAAAGCTCTTCCATGCTGGTACTACCAGTGTAAGGAAACAGATTTCCCTTTTAGGGTCTAACACAGTTTTGTCTGTTACTGAACAGAACTGTTCTCTATTGGACAACTACTAAATTGCCTTCGGTGTTTGCCTGTACCTTGAGAATTCTGGAGCCAGGAGGAGAGAACAAAATGAGACGTTTCTGGGTGAAGCCGTTATTTTGGAACCAGAATTAGGACATCTCGAGGGGCTCTCAGTTTGATGTGTACGGGCTGTGGCCTTGCTGTGCACCAGCCACTGATCCTTAATGGGAAGCTCCTCCTGGGCTGGTTGCTTTTTGAACCCCTGCCTTGCACTCAGCAGAATCTTGCCCCAAAGCAAGGTGTTTGAAAGCAAATCTCAGCTACTTGAGCTGTAGATGTTTTCTGTTGAAATCTGTGTTTCTTTCAATAATTTTCAAATGGCTTTGGTCTCTGTCCCTCTTGCTCAAGTTTCTGTGCCTCTAGCACCTCATAGACAGTGTCAGAGGAAGTAGTTGATGTTGAACTGATAAAAAAGTGAGAAGAAGAAAAGGAACAGCTTTGACAACTTGACAGTAAAATACCAGTTTAATAGCTGTACCCTGTAAAACTGTGCTGCTGGCTCAAGCGTGGTGTCCCTGCCAGCTTGGCCTACAGAAGCAATACACAGTGTGATCCACTGGTTTTATTTCTCCTATAAATGAGAAAATTCCTGTTATGTTTCCACAGGCACACCTTGCCCAGGAGCTGCTCAATCCATTTAACACCTCTCCTTTGGCATTAATGGAGTTAGGAAGGTGTGATAAATGGAAAGCATTGTTTGTTTCCTTGCTGCTCTTGCAGTCACCCAAGACTGGCCCATTACTTGAGTCCCTTTGTTGGGCATTCATGCGAATGCTAAAAACTTGTTAGATGTTGATCTAGTTACCTTTCTCACTGCCTGAATTGAAAACCTTATTTTCCTTTCCCTGACTCACCCCAAAAGCCTTTATCCTGTCCTCTGGAGAATTTTATTGCTTTCAAGGGCTGCAAAGTAATATCATTGACCACGAGGTCAGAAGTATGCAGGGGTATTTACAAGTGATTGGTCTGGGAGAAAGAGGAAAAATTACATGAAACTGATCCTTCTGCCAAGCTCGATTAGTTGGAAATGCCTTTCCAAATGGGCTGGTACATGTTGGAGCATTGCTGTATGTCCTGCACATCTCCAGATGACTGCAGTGACAGAGGGGATGCCTATTGCTTCTATCCAAGGGTTTCTGTAATCCGCTATGGTGGGGAGCACAAATTCCCTCTCATCAGGCATCACACAGTGTTCGCAACTTTGGTTTCTATGGATATAACCCTTATGCGTGCAGCAAGTCCCTTTTGTTAGTTTTTTCATGGCCTACTTTTTATCTGTCCTCTTAAACGTGCTTTGATACAGAGATCACCTCACTGGGACTTGAGACAAAGGAGCATGAGGCCCCTTTGAAACACCTTTTGTTTCTGAAGGATGAGGTGCTGTACGCTCCTCTTCTTATCTGCTGTATCCTTCCCTAGAAGAACTGTAGGTATGTAACACATCTGAGGAAGTCTTATTTACTTATCAAATACTTGATTTCTAGAGTTTTTTTAATTAAAGACAAGTGCAATTTTGAAACTGCCAGGACTGCTCAGACTGTACATGGAGAAGAGAAGTGTCATCATTCCAAGTAGATTATTATGTTGCTGAACCAGTAGCGTTGTATGTAAATTTTTTTCACTCCCATTGGGATAGAAAGCTAATACAATTATTTAGGTGTAAATGTTGAACTTGGGATAAATAATCTATTTCTATACCATGTTTTGCTAGAAAAAAAAATGCATGCAGTGTTTTGTTCTGGTGCAAGAAGTAAGACATGGAAGTGAGAGGTCTTAAAACCAGAGAGCCTTGAGCCCTGGTGGTGCACTTGCCTGTGGATGCAAAGGAGCACAGCACTAGAATTTGTCTCTATACTTCTCAGGAATCTGTAGTGAAGGATTGGTGTGTTTAGTAAGTAAGAATATAATCTTAGGTAGCACGCAGTGCTAAGGAAGCATTGACCTTTTTTTAATGACATACATCCATAGACTCCTAATAACTGCCATTCTAATCTAACTTTACAGGCATTCAGTGTCCAAGTCTTGTAGTTGATTAAAACTTCTCTATAGCTTCATATACAAGAGTATATTCTGCATTTCTGTGCGTGTATGGATGAGAAAAGTAGCTGTCAGATTTCATAAATGTTAAACTACAATTAAAAAATTCCAGACTTCAGTTTTATACCTCATGGCTTGACATGTTTGGAGAATATGTGTTCATTTAAGGAAAAAAAACCCCACTTCGTTGCCTGTTGTTTGTGATGCGGTCAGCAGGCTTTAGATTATATGGCAGCTGGGCTGCTTCTCAACTGGGCAAAAAAATAGCAGGAGTCAGTAGAAACTTTTTTCTTTTTTTGAACATTCTTGTGTTTCCTCTCCATCCTAGAGGAAGTTCTTTATTGCCAGGTTTTTCTTTTATTTCTTGAATGGCCTGGAATGTGCTTTTACAAATGAAACTTCCTTATCTGCATAAGAAGTGCCTATCCCTATTAATACTCACAACAACACTAAATCTAATTCAGGTACTTCTTGGGAAAAACACACACTTCATTCAAGTACTGTTTCAAAGAATGCCCACTGGGTCAAAAACAATGGATCGCACATCCTAAAGCAAGACAAGGATTACATGTATAATTGCTGAAAGATCAAACTCACTGTCCTATATGGCAAAGTAAATAATCTGAGCTGTTCAGAGTTCCTTTTTTATACCCCATGCTGACTGCAGGGCTTTGAATGAAAAATCTCTTTTAAAAAGCGTTTCCCAAGATCACATTATTTTCCACTGTTGTGTGTTAAAAAAAAGAGGTGTGTATTGTGTGTTTTGGCAAGAGAGGAGTAGAGTTAGGAAGGAGGCTGGTACTTTAAATGCAAAAACTCCTATTATATGCAGTTCAGGGTTGCTGTAGTTAAATGCCGTGTCTTGAAGCTCTACTGTTCTTGCTGCTTCCCTGATAGTCTAGAAAAACAACAGCCCCTTCTGACTCGTTCAGTGTTGTGTGACTGCCTTGCTCTGTCTTTGGTTAAATATGTTAATTCCTCCCCTCTACTCTGCTCTGGT
>NW_010176538.1:5114-7523 GCF_000695765.1 Mesitornis unicolor | reverse complement strand
GTGATACTATTTCTTCTTGTAATAGGCCAAGCTTCTCTGATGCTTGGAGGTTGCATGGACATTACTGACTTATTATTTTTGACTAAAATGGTCAAAAAACCCCAAAGTCATGTGAATGGCAAGCAACACATGGGTGATCAGCCAAAACCAACTGTGAAGATACAGTTATACTGGCAAAATTATCCGTTTTAATGAGCATAACTCATTTGACCCTGGGTGGATGCTCAGTCTCAATTACAATTTTGCCAGTGTAAATCTATATGTATTTTGCTAGTGTTAAATATGTTTGGAGCACCATCAGCCGTTAATTACTCTTGCTTAATGAGTACCTGATGTTCCCAGAAGCTAGTTCATGCATGCTAACCAGTCCTCCACAATAGGACATACGCTAATGCCTAAAGGCTCGTTTAAGATAAATTAACATATTTTACTCCACGTTTCAAACACTTGATCATCACAACTCAGTAACAGCAATTGTTAATCAGCCATAATTCCACCATATATAACTGCTTGTCTGTAATGAGGCTATAGCAACAGGCGTGTTCCTATGCTGATGCTATACATAAGGGCTTAAATACCAACCACAGACTCTATGATTATCTTCACAAATTTTAAGACAAAAATAGACCTTGAAGCAGTTAGTTCAAATATCTATGTGCAGCTCTGAGCCAGAATACAAACCAACTTCTGCAGTTTTCTTTGTAAGATAAACACTTCCACTAAATTCCCATGTGAGTTTATCCACCATGAAGTCTTAAGCAATTTAATAGCCTTACATAAATCCCAGTATTTGTGCATTTATGAAATATCAATAATTTTATCTGATTTAATTTACACAGATTCCACCTGGTTAAATAAACACAATAAATCGCTACAAATCCAGTACAAATCAATTCTAGAGTCATGTCTCAAGCCTCTCTGCCTTCGTCCTTGATTTCTTCTCTTCTACACAAAAATGTTATTACATGAAGGTACAAACAGAAGCAAATAGACATAACAGTCAAAGAATTCTGCAAAACCTGGGTGGTGGGTTGGTCAGCATTAATGCAATGAAAGAATGCAGATTGCTGAAATTTCAAAACAATTTAAAGAGGAAGCCTGAAATAACCATCACACCAAAACTGACTCTGAAAGTACTGCTCCCTGCTTACCTGGCACAGGCTTTGCACAGGAATATATTATCACTTTTACTATGCTATACGGCAATAAATTAAAGTCAGCAAATGTGATAAAAGAAAATAAAAGACTGTAATTACTACTCAAAGTTCATCTGTTGTTTTATCAGAATACTTTCCCAGAATTTCCCATTCTGTACTAATTTCAAAGTACAGACATTTTCCAAGGCTCAGATTTGCAGGTAAAGGCATCTGTAAGAAACCATCACTTCTCAAATCCACATGACCACACTTTCAAATTCATCTGCAAGCACACAGCAAGAATGCAAATATCATTGGCCAAATAACTTTACAAAAATTAAAATACTAGTCTTGAGACTTAGATAAAGAGCGGAAGGGAGGAGCTGTGTCAGGACGCCTATGCTATGGTGGGAAAATATCACTGGGCTGATGAGAAAGAAAAGCACTTGGAATTGTGTAAAGATGATACAGGTGCTTCTTAATAAAGGAACTGATGTAACCAAGACTTTATTGGATATGCTTTAATTTTTAGTATTACCTAATGTCTAAGAGAGCTGGGAGCAGGGGGGAGGTTTTGCCTCTGGGATATTTTTAATACTGGTGTCACAAAAACTCCACAATTGAATAATATGCTATGAATAACAACAGGTGCAAATGTAATTTTTAATTCAGTTGGCCCAGTTGGTCCAGACTTGTGGACTGCAACAACTGACCATCCCAGGCTTGCTCAATCACACAAATCATTATTTTATCACCAGACAGTATTTTACAATTATTTGATTATTTACTAGCAATGGCTCTGCACTAGCATCTAACAAAGAAAAAAAAAGAGAAAGGTAAATCTTGAAATATCAACCCATAATCTCTTCCAGAGGCCTGAACATGGCATCGATGAGGTCTGCCTGACTTCATCCTTACATCACAGGGGTTTTTCCTGATTGGTCTCCCAAAAGCATGAGGGAAAAAAGCCCCTATTTTTCCTCCTTGCAGTACCTGTTTAAGAGTCTCTCTGATATTTTCCAGGCGGATTCTGTTCATCAGCTGACCAGGAACAACACAGCTCAAATCCCTTGGCTCTGGTTTCTTTGCCGTGAATCCATGCTGCGGCTTTCTTGATTTGCCACCATTTGCCTGCTTGGAGATCCGCTGCTGATGCATCATTTTTATCTTAACAGTGCAAAAAGACCGGAGAGCATCCAGTTCTCCATCCAATAATTCAATAATTTCTATCAGGCATAAATCAACAAAAGCAAAAGTGTCAATTACTGTATCA
>NW_010176538.1:0-5083 GCF_000695765.1 Mesitornis unicolor | reverse complement strand
AAGAGAAGAATTACTGGTATTATATTTGTGCAACCTCATATTATCTATTTAATAAAAAACCAAACCCAATGTCAACCCTAGAGGCAATGACTGTAATAACAGCAGTGCAGAATTTAAATAAAAATCTGGGTGATAACTGTAGGAACTTGCACAACAAATGTCTCTGCAAAGTCTCCAAAGAGGGGAGGGGGAAAGAACCCTAAAGAATTAAGACTACTTAATGATATGTCACAAATACATTAATAAAGCAAGTATTTATATACAATGACATGAAATAAACTGAGTTTCAATGACTGCCTAATACAGATTTAGCTTCTTCCTACCTGAAACTGCAACTTGCTAAAACAAAATGAATTAACATTTAAAGAGAGCTCTTCATCCAGTAACTCTAAGGAGCAATCCATAAGAAATTAGAGGCAGTGTCAATTGAAGTGATTCTGGAAAACCCCTCAAATATATGATACAACCTTTAGTTAGGCTTTTTTAGTTGTTTTTTGGTGTTTAGTTTGGTTTGTGGTTTTTTTTCCAGGAAATGCAATTATATTAGAAAATACATTCCTCTAAATCCTCAATGATAATTTTCTGAATTCTTTATGTGACCTTGTTTAAAGATTATCTCTCACTCTTTCATCTTTCCTCATCCTCCCCAGTGGCCCGTAATAATAACCAATAACTGCAAGGTTGGGCAGGTATGGATGGATTTACAGCTCCATTCAACGCTCAGCAGGAGATTTTCCAGGGGCTTACCCACAGCCAATCAATACCGACTCGCTGCCATGACTAATTGCCTTACAACTTCACTATTTCACGAGCATCAGCACATAAGGATGCTGTGTAGCGAGATACAGCCGTCGGAGATACCATTCTTTTTTAACTATTTAAACAAGGGAGAAGTACCTCTACTTTTCTAACACAGATTTGGCTTTTATGCAACTACAGAAGCCCAAATAAGCACTTTAATATGTGTAATTAAAGGAGAAATGAGGAGAAAACACAACATTACATATGTTTTGTTACATTACAAATGTATATAAGAATTATATCATTTAAACAATTCCTCCGTATTGTCTCTTTTACTCATTGTCAGCAATTAAATTCAGTTTTACTTTTTCTAAGCAGGCACCACATATTCCACTGCATAGATCAGGGTCCTCGACTGACAAATAGTGCCTCAGCATTTCAGTCCTGTCGGGTGCCCTGGCATAACCACAACAGAAATCCTTGAAACACCAAATAATATGAATGTAAAACTTTGCTTAAATTTGCTGAGATTAATTTAGTCTCAAGTACACAGGATATCGCTGAGGAACTTTGCAAGAAAACTGAAAATCTCTTCAGAAATGCAGTCGATCCGTATAAAGGATAAAGGGATCTGTATTTAAGACTAAGCCAAGCAGGAATCAGTGAGCTTTGCTTTATGGACACCAAGGAAAAGATGTGATTGAAGTGCAACTACCACAGTTCTGAATCAATAATCAAAAAGCAATTTATTTGAAGGTGATGTATCAAACTGACTAAAGGCAAAGACATAGTGATAGTTTACAGGCAAACAAATAAGAATACACAATACTTTAAAAAGCAATTTAACAAGAAATTTTTCTAGGGTAGGATCATACACATTTAAGTGGAAACCACCACTGAGATAATTTTCCTTAAAACTGCAATGTAGAATCCTTGTAACACAATTTAAATCATGTGCCACTACTGGGTTTAATTACACTAATAAAGGCATATGCATTTATGCTGTACACAGAAGGAATAAAAATATATAGAAGTTATTATTGTGGAGGAGGAAAAAACCCTAAAACTAAGTTGAGTATTAAAACGCATGGGTAAAACACATGGGGTCTGCTGAACATTTCTGTGACAACTTAATACCAGCCTAATTGAACCATTTAAGTTTCTCCTGGCATACAGAAGCACATTTTAATTAAGAATTATTTTCTAATAGGGCATGAATTGTGCGCTGCCATACACCCACCCATTTGCTCACTTGCATCTACAAGGAGCACTAACACAAAAAACCCAGCAACTTTTAAACCTAACAGCACAAGCAATTTCAGAAAGTTACTTAATTCATGTTTAACAGTAAATAAGCTCAGGAAGAGTAAGTCTGACATTTTAAACCTATATGAGCAGAGGGAGGAAAAGAAATAAAATCTTTATTGTGTTTCCTTTTCCTTTGATGTCCAACTCTGATTTAATAGGAAAATAGGCAGATGTTTTGTTGTTATTATGCTCTACTAATACTCTATTCCAAGAAGAATGTAAAAGGGGCAGATACAATTTCAAAAGGTGGTAACTGACACCTGCTCTTCAGAAAGATTTTAATTCTGCATCTCAATATAACATTTTCCTAATGATCTAAATTGACTTTGTACAACTTATTGCAGCAGTTCAAACAAACATGCTGACAGCTGAATCAGCAAATATCACATCTGAAAGATTTCTGTAGAGAACACAGCACTGATATGAATGGTGTGAAGTCTCAGGCTATTTATTACAAATAGGAATTTAAAGCAATTCTCCCCAGCACAGTGAGGGATACCCACAGTTTCCACCAACGCTAGTGAGAAGAGACACAGTAAGCACCTTGCAGCCTCCAGAGCTTTTGGAAGAAACTCATTCAAAAAATCACATTCCAGGACATTCCCATATGCAAACCAGGATGGTTTTTTTCCCACCTACATTTAACCATATCAGTAGTAAGATAATAAAAATAATTTTTGTTTTCCTACCTGAAGATGAATTTAAGAGTATCATGCATGTTCAGTGCATCCATCGTTCATTTTGCTGAATTTACTGAGGGGACTAATTGTGCAGCAAACTAATTCTAGGTGACCTTAACTTCTATTGTATTAAAAAAATATACAGCTCGAAGTTCATAAAATAGTGAGAGACTTGGGAGCTACCTTGTGCAGGATTATTAGTCAAAGAGAAGCAGGCGTTTGTAGATGTCATTATACACAAATTATGTTTATTCTGTATGTTAATATTCTGCATTTGAAAAGTACACTGCTAAGTATGATTGACGCTGATGAATTTGGGGATAACATGACAGCGTACTGTGTTTGCATGAAAGAAGTTGTCGTTTATCATTCACTCAATGAATCTGAACTCATCAGGTCCTTCTCAACCTCTCTATGAATCAAACGGTCACAAGATTCAGATGTATTTTAGGAAGATGATCTGATCTCAGAGGGGCTCACCAGAAGAAGGCTTTCTACTATAGATGAGGTGATCTTCAACTGCCTTCACACCAATCTTGGCAAACCAGTAATAGAAACACTAGAGATGAGTCAGTAGCTCCTAACGTTGCCTCATCACTGCTGTGAATGAGCTATACAACTATACACAGCCTAAAAGTGATCTTAGGTCATGTTTTCCTATGATATATATGGATGGTTTGAGTATTTTTGTATGCAAATGCAATGCCGTGAAATACCTGGGCAGGAGGATCTCCCTGGTTCACCACTCTCAGAGGTGACCTTCAAAACTTCTGAGCTTGTTCACTTTTCACATACGTACAGAGGAAGATTCCCCTTCTGCTTCAATTATTTTTTGCTCAACTACAGCTTTCTTGCTCTTTTTTTTTTAATTAAAAATAGTATATCTGACCCACTTTTTAGAAAGACTTGAGCAGAACTTGCATCCCACCATCTGCTCTCAATTGCTTGCATAAGCAGTACACGCAAACAGCATCCTTCCTGCTTTACTCCCTTCCCCTCTCCTCCTCCATACACCATTGTGGTGTTGGTTAATGCTGCTCCATTGTTCGTGCCAAAACTGGGGCCCTGCTGCCTCCCTCTGCTTGGGAAAGGAATTAAAACACGGCAAACAAGTAATTCAATAATTAACACAAGCTATTAACACGGGCAAAATCACTTCATGCAATAAATTATGAAGTCATGTTTACTTGGGAGGGAAAAATACCACACTCCTATCTGGAGAGAAAAAGAGAAAAACTAAACAGTCCAGTAGAATTTTGAGGATTACAGTTAAATTTAAAATGTAGACACATTTTTTAATGTATTTATCCGGATCTTGTGATAATGCATCATAAGGATAACGTCACCGTACCAGGATGAAACCCATGTGTGTTATGGGAGACAAAGTGCTTTCTGAGAAAGCATGAAAGAGAAACCTTGTACTTAATTACCTGGCTAATTAAGCCAAGTTAAGTACCTGACTTAACTTGAATAGCTTGCACATAAAATTTAAATCTAGTTAAAAGTTCCAATCCCCTTTCAAAAGAAACAAGAATTATAACTTCTACTAAAGTCACTGAACTCACCAGCATGGGTTTTGATGACCGATTTGTCTTGCTTAATGCCAGCTTCTTCATTTTTTAGCTCAATCCATTTTCCCATAGCTTCTCTTTCTATCGCTGCAGAGTCCACTACTCCCGATTGCTCATCTACAATAAAAAGGTGGCTTGGAACATACATTGTAAAGAAAGCAAGTCTGCAAAAAAACCAAGGTAATCCTCCACTTGAATGTGAGCTTTCCTTGTTGAAGGAAAAGAAACCTCAGTCCATAGGACTACACATTTCATATCAGTGACTTCAGTGAGAAAGGCTGAGCAAGTTTCTGTCCCACAAAGTATCTCCTATTGCTCATTTCTAATCACCCCAATGAACAACAATATAGGATACACTGAGAAAAGCAGAGATTACTGCTTAGAGCGTGTTGAAACATTCAATTTTACGTATAATGCTAACTTAACATCAAACTACGTCTTTTTTCATCCAGCCCCATTGATTTCAGCCCTGCACAGGTTCTTAATTTGTGGCAGTGCTTTTGGGAGCTCAAGTGAACTGTCTCAAAGTATTGATTCAAGTAAATATTAATGTGGGGCAAGGGAAATCAAAATATCTGTAATGGTCCCTGTTCTCCAGCTTGTTTCAGGACAAATCCAGTTCTGCAGAAACTGGGGAAACAGCAAAGATAAGCACACTCAGGAAACACCCAATTTCTCTATGCTGTTTCACAGTTTTAATAGCAAATTCAGTGGACAGGCTGAATCAATGGGCTGAGGCCAATTGGATGAACTTCAGCAAGGCCAAGTGCCAGGTACTGCACT
>NW_010176537.1:0-26170 GCF_000695765.1 Mesitornis unicolor | reverse complement strand
CCTCGTCAACTTCCTCACCCTGATCTGGTGAAATTTAAAATTTTAATCTTTAAAATTACTACCTACTTTGGGAAATTTATTTACTCTGTGGTTTCTAACTGAAAATAAGAAATGTTAATTTTTTTGTGCTTCAGTCATAGGAGTTACGATTACATTGTCAAGCTTGTAGAAAATAAACTATAATGTAGTTCTATTCGTGGAAGATATATAAGACTTAATTCTGCCTTCAGGGATGTAAATGACTGAAACAAAACTGCATAAATACTAGTGAAGTGCAGGCAAAAACAGTAAGATTAAAAAAATAGCTTAAAATTATGCCAAGTTTAAAATTAAATTAAAACCTGTGAAGTTCACTTAGTTCTGATTTAGCTTACACATATACATAAAGATTATCACATCTTCTCCAATAACTCTCTCTCTACTGTAGGAAAAAGTCAGTATTTTCTAGGATCACAGCCAATGTTACACAAGTTACAACCATATTTTTTTCTCACACCATGCTAGAAAATTTAGATTTGCGATAACTGAGACTATTATCTGGATGGTCCTGCCATTTAACAGACAAAGGGCCCGTGCGTAAATATGTACCATTGGTTAAAAAAACAGTTACAGAAAACCATAATCACTGGAGATGAGCAGCTACAAATTCTGACAAACTCAAAGCCATTTTTTACATTTACAGAGATATAAGAAGCACATTACTTACTGCATGAGAACATTTTCTTAATAGGAAAGGTATTTTTTTGCACATGTAGTATGCATAAAGCCAAGCCACTATTATTATTACAAAGGTTAGTATGCAGTGAACAGCTTTTTCTTCATCAATTGTAAATATCTCATTTATTATTCTGAAGACTAGAAAGTAGATTTACCTAACTCATATTACTAAAACTGGCTTTCACAAAACCATTATAAAGATCACTATGTTATCTTAATAACCTACAGTGGTCACAATTTTAGTGAAAGAAAGAAGATTAAAGTAGGATTTTGTGCCCACTCTCTATATAGCTAAATCCCTAAACTAATGATTAGTCATAAAAGCTGCAGTCCATTAGCTAAACACCATAATAAGGGGCTACCATATTGATTATATACTCTTTGCATGGCTGATTATAGGAGTTTAGCATTTTAAATTGATGGAGGAACACTCATTGTTTGCTAATTTTTAATGCTCTTCCAACAGCACTGCTTTTAAATCTGTAAAACAACATGAGTTTCTAGAACCTTTTCCTAATTCTACAGTCAGTATTGAAACTTGCTTTAGTGTTTCTGCTACGAATTTGAAAAATTCCTATGTTTAAGAGCTTCCAGAGTGTTTTTAAAGTACCGACACAACTGGAAGACAGAAATAAAAGTTCAACTGAAAATATCCTTGTGGGCTATTAACGTTACTTTTAAAGAAAAAAATGTTGTCAGACAGTGGTGGTGTCTTCTGTTCAGCCATACACAGAGCTGCCCCACTTCTCAACAGAGATCTAAAATGATTGTTGCTTTGCCATATTTTCTAAGAGGAACTACGGTGAGAGGCAGACACATCTAAATTATTCACTCATTATTTAGCCAAAATATTTTTCAAACTTCATGAGTACGTGCAGGAGTGCCATGCAATCCATTTCTTTGGATTCACCAGGATAAGCTACTTGCAAGAGCAACCAGGCAAGTTATAGCATTACTAAAGGCAAATGGATGCTGTATACAGGGCTCAGCCTACCACTATCATCAAACGCTGACTGAACTTTCTGATAACAAGTAGATCATTCTGGTACACTGTGTTGGTTGGTTTGTTTATTGTGGCAGGATAGCCATTTTATAAAATAGCCTTGCATTTGTCTTCCCTTCATTCAGTTGCTTGGAACCACCAGGAACATTTTCACAAAGTAAACACACTACACACACAGGGCAATGCTTATTGATTCCTGCTATTATTGTTCATTTAAGATGGTGGATTGGATTAGGATAAATAAAAAAAACCTTTACCAAAGATAATTAGAACGGTATAATAAGCAACAAATTAATTTAAGCAAAATACAAAAGACAGATTGGTAAGCAACTGATGTGTTTCCTTAGATATATTCTCAAATTAAAAAAAAAGAGCATTAGCAATTTTTTTTTTCAAATACAATTTTTCAAATTTTTTTTTTCAAATTGAAAAAATATTTTCAAATTTTTTCCTAATTTTTCCACAGACATTACTAACTATGTATTACAATGTTTCAACTGTTCACACAGTAGTTACATGAGACAGTATTTTAAGGACAGCTAAATCAAACTAATGTCTTTATTCTCTCCTCTGTGGATTCAGCCATGGGTTAGGCCAGCAACGAAAAGTTGGAGTTAGCTCAATACACTGAGTGCTAAAGTCTTTGTGAACCCAGCTTGGACAATTTGTTTAAAAGCAGCACACTCTGATCACCAGGTGATCAGGAAAGTCTCTTCCTTGTAGATGCAAACACTGATGATAAGAGGATGAAGAGGAAAGATTTAGGGCATGAAAAATAAATCTCTTTTCTTCCTCTCACAGAAATTAATAATACCCCACCAAACTACAAATCAATTTGAAATAGTATATACAGGATTTTCTATGGTATCATTTAGCTCTGTCTCACAGAACACCTCAACACAGGTCTTAATTTTCAATCTAATGTAGCAGATAGGAACAGAGATATGTGATTTATCATTTTTAATTAAAATACAAAGCATATTGTGCAACATGTGCTCAGAATTTATTCACTTAAGACATAATATGTTCAAAATATGTGACTGAAATCCATACACGTAAAGAAAATGAGCCATGCAGACAAGTTGTGTAATTAAGAACTGAGACCAAGAGGCTAAGAGCTTTACTACCTGAAATGACAAAACCAAACAACAGTTTGACAGTTTTGACACATCAACAGTTGTATCTCAGCTGCATCAGCACCATTGATTCTCTGTCTCATTTTACTTGAGCACAACATTAAATAAAACTGCACAGCTGAAAGTACACTTTTGAAAATTCCTGCAGACATACTTTTAAACCAGAAGTTACAAGCACGTAGCAAACAACTTTGGTAATCAAACTTTTAAGTAAAGGGACTTATCTGCTTCTTGGTTTTAGTAATTTGTTTATTTGTTATATATTTATAATTAAAAAACCAAATTGTGTAATTCTAACTGTTGTGCTCTGTCAAGCCACATTTCTTGTCTTCAAAAATGGGATTCAAAAGGATTTTGCATGAATAGGGGCTAGAATGTACAGGTTACTGTTTTATCTTAGGGGTACAGAGAAACCAATAAGTGGCAATGAATAATGATGACTAAACACAAGTATACAATCTGGATGAAAATATAAAAAAAATATAAAAATCAGCAAAAGTGGAGGATGTATGCAAACACACCTAAGAGACGGAAAGACTGTCACATTAGAATACTAGAAGTGTAAAATTATGCAACATCAGATGAATTTAAAAGAATGGAAATTTAGATGATATATCAAGAAAGCTTATAGTGATAATCAGAAATGCTATTTGGAGAAAAATTATGGAAATGCCTTTTTTTAGTTAGTTGAAATTGGCAATGAACTGGGGAATATGTTAAAGGAACTACAGTGTGCTGAGGAGTAATTGAGGAAGGATACATAGACAGGAAGACAGATCAGCTTGTTTCTAGTACCTGTGATTTCTAGAGCACTGTCAATATCCTGCAGGAATATGTCACTAATGCTTTGCAGAATACATATTAAGGGTTAGAAGACAATACATACATTGCACTATGCATACTTTTTTCTCAATGACCAACTGAACTTTATGAGTGGCTGATGAAGTCTGCAGTCAGTTCCAAAGGCATGTCTTCTACCTTGCCTAATGACTTCTCAGTGCTTGAATGGATTTTACTAATACTCATTTCAGAAGATGTGCAAATCCACTTATCCAAACTGACAAATAAATTTCAAGTATTTTTATCGGAATTGTAACATTTTAAAATGTTACAATATGCACATTTACAAGGCAGTGTAATTTTGCTTTATGAATAAATTTCTCATCTTTCAACATCTTTCTGGGGCAAGACAGGACACCACAAGCTCCAACCCTTAGTAACGTTGCGGTGAGCAGTAAGGATGTAACACGTGCAGTTGCAGATCATATATTCACTGCATTAAAACATATAGAAATGCATAGAGATTCACAATGATTCTCTAGATCAGCATCGGAACCACTGAGGTATAAATCGCTCACTGGGACTTACACACCATTCCAAACATAAAAAATCTCCTTGACTTAAAAACATATTGGAAACATTTGAGAGGAGAAGAACACTTGTGCCATGGGACAGGATTGCATGCTTCTATAGATAAAAGGAGTAGCCTAAGTCTACAGGAACACAGTAAGTTTCTTAATGATTCTGTCCATACAGTATTATTGATCATAAATTGTCATAGTTCTACCGCATCCTTTTGCCAGACTTTTTCATTGGTGTTACAAACACACCAAAATATAAGTCCAGACATCTTTTTTGTTGAATTCTTATGTATGTCCTTATATACTACATGAATTACTCTTTCCTGAAAAGCCAAAGGAAAAGCAAGCACTACTGTACAGGCAGTACTCTACAATAATATAGCAGCAAAAAGGGTATCTTGACAACATACAATACTAAGATGATACCTCATATCAAACTCTGGATCAATTATCTGCTAGCAAAAGCTAATGAAAAAGCTACATCTGCGAGATAAAAAAAAATTGTAAATTTACATCCATATCTGACATCCCCTTTTAGACATGTATGCTGAAAAATATCCGACGACATTTGTGATTTAGTGAAATCTACATACATATACAAGAAATTAAACATGTCTCAGTCACCTTTTAGTCCTCTGATGCAAGTCTAAATAAAAGCTTCAACAACAGTCTTGGTTAAATCTTGAAATGAACTTTTGGTATCAATATTTTCTTTCATGTCAAAATCACTTACAGAGAAAGCTTTTAAAGCCTTTTCATAAACTAACAATCTAAATTAGGAAATCTATTTAGTAATATAGTAAACATGGATCTAGAAATATTCCTCTAGAAATTTAGCTTACAGTTACAGGCACTATAATTTTACCACAAGTTTCACAGTATTCAACTTTCCTCCTTTCTCAATAATTCATGACACTTGGAGTCTGGAATTTACATGAGAATTTCAAGTTTCAGTTAAAACCAAACAAATTAGTTTCATGACCAACATTAGGAAGCAAACACATGGAATATTTTTCCACATACTAATCAAGTCTCATGCTCCCTTACTGACAAGGGACAACAATAATTTATAATTTTAACAGGCATGGTGAGATTGCTGTAACAGACACATAGATGCAAAGCAGCACCATATCACTAGTTAAAAAAAGAAAAAAAAACTCTTTTTTTTTAATAGATGTACATCACTGGAATACTTAATTTTCAAGAGTGCAATTTCCTGTATTTTAGAAATGTACTACTGTAGGCATTGACGCAAGATGTAGCCAAACAGAGATTCTGATCAGATTTGAAACTTTCTGAACTTGATTCACACTATTATCTTCTTTTGATTTCCTACAGCTGGTCTGAAGAGGAATAAAGAGCTGATTAGATTGCAGACTAAAACATTTTCAGCAGGTGGAAGTAGAGAGCAGGAAAAAAGGCAGACAATTTTGGGAGTGATCTTTTCTTCTTTTTGAAAAGATATTTCAGCTTTGGCTAAAACCATTGACAAAATCTAAGTAATAACTTACTAGTGTTTTACTAAGTTATATAAGGCCTGTGAAAGATGTAAGAACTATACTTTTCATAAGAACTCACTCTCTCCTACTTAAATGTCCATCTCATGTTTTCCTTCTTGTCTCTGAAACAGCACTACTTAGAGTTCAAATTATTACACGCAAAAAACCCCTCACCAATACCAGTATCTCAAACTGAAGTAAGATACTCAATATGGCTTTAGTACTGAGCATTTCAGCTGAATTCTGGCTCAGTCCTATGGCAACTGGGACACAGTGCCCTAGAGCACTGCAGAAAGTCACCTTACTAGAACAGGACAAACTGTCTCAAAATTGCTGACATACAAAGCACATGATACAGTGCATTGTGATTAAATGTATGAATTACTTCTTCTTTACATTGTCACTAACAACTTCCACATTCCTAAATTACATTATACTATTATGTTGCAGTTATATTATCTATCCTTCCTGTCTCTCTTGGGCGGCCTGCTACTTCAACTGTTCGGCTAGCAATAAATAAATCATCAATTAAACGACTGCTTTCTTAGTCATACTTCAAAGTCAAGCCTGTGAAAATTTTCTGAATATAATTAAAACTTTTTCAAACATTCATTCTTCCCTTTGTTACAACAGAGATTTGTTTCTTTCTTAGTAGCCAATGAAAAATAATCAACAGTATTTCCATCTGCAAGTATCTTCCCTATTATGTTGAAATCAACCCATATTTTAAAATATGCATGGTATAAAGCTCAATTCACCCTACTTCTAACTGCTGTCTTTTGTTAACAGACCTAGATACCATTACAATTCGTCTTGAACTTCACCAAGGACATTATACAAAAGATGTCCGATCTTAATGTTGCTAACTAATTTCAAACTACAAGGCTCAGTCTTGTACTGCCATGAATCAAAGGTGTTAGACATAGATTACAGATTTAAAAATACACACTGAAAACAAACATTCTGATCCAGATTACTGTTATTTCTTTGCAATTTCATTAAAACTTCATTGAAATAATGCAAGTGAAACAGCCAAAACAATAAAAAAGTTACCCTTTTTTTGTAAAATCTAGTCTGTATCTCCAGCCGACTTAAATATCTTTATAATGTTAAAAATACTAAAAAAACCCTCATGTCTATATTTCATTTCTTAATGGTTTACTTTTCTTCACTTCACAAATGCAAATTAGCAATTAATCAGGTAATTGGAGAACTTCTGTCCACAAAATTGTATGCCAATAAAAGCAAATGGGAACACAAGGATTTTCACACCCTTTTGGTACAGATGCATTGAGAGGTGATGAAAGCTTATTTTCTCCTCTACCTTAAAAGCAGCAGAGTCATGCCCTCACAAGCTTTTTCTGGTGAAACACAGACCACGTAATAAACACAAACTAATTCTCCCTAGCCCCAGAAGTCTTCATATACATCTCCAATATCCACCATGACCTCAGAGGCCACAAAACCAAAAGAGGACCAGAGTAAGGAATACAGTGAGAAATAAATATCCCTCATTCAAACTTGTCATTTCTTTCAGTAAAGTTACATATATAACATATTACTCAAGACGGGCTGAGCCTACAAGCAAGCTTAGTGCCCTAATAAATACATAGACAACAAATATTCTGGAGATGCAACTGGGGAAACTAGTTTCTATTTTGCTCCATGATTTGTTGAAAATTGGAAGCATGTGTGTAGATGCATGTCTGTATACATCTACACAGCTGAACAGAATCAAGAATGTATTCCTCTGCTGAATATTTCCTACCGTACTACAGGAAAATCCCTACTGTGGAAACAGTTTCCATCACCTTGGCACGGCAGCCATGCAGCGCAGCCTCCAGGAGTTACTGTGATGCTGGAAGCGGCACTGCGTGCCTCTACCCTCAGGGCAGGACGCTTAACTGCAAGTAGAGAGCAATGGCAACTTTAATCTCTGCTACCAGACAATTCTGCCTCCAGGGCAGGCCTCACAACAGATATTCTTTCATGTCAGCTCCACAGCTCGGCATCCAAAGCCCAGCAAGACCTCCTGCCTGAGTGACGCAACTATGGCTCCAGCATACAAACACACACCACACTGTGCCTCAAAGTAGGAGCTACAACCATCCTTTTCTTTGCTGCAATGATTTAACTTTTGTTTCCATCACAGCTCGGTAAGCAGAATTTGTCTGAAGTGGAAGACCATGACATTACACTGATGAACTGTCCTGGCAGACACAGTCTCCCTGCTGCAGCAAGCAGACACACTGGGGTGGGTGCTGGAGGCCACGCTGATGGCCTGGTGGTCCTGTGGGCCCCAGGTCAGAACTGTCAAGCACCATCACCTTCTGGGACATACTCACCCGGCCATTTCATCAACCCCTGCAACTCCTGCCTCGGAGAAACTGCACGAAACAGCAGCTGTGATGCTGGTTTGGAAGCACAGGGGCAAATGACACGCTGCGTGCTCACTGCCTGCAGGGCAGGTACTACTTTGGAAGCAGACGTGCTGTACATCACAGTAACGATCCAACTCCCTTTTCTGGCAGCATCATGAGTTAGTGCTCCCACCCTGGAGCACTAACACTGCAATTTCTGCTTTTCAAGGTAAAGCACTCATTGCTAACCAATCTGCACTACAGCTTCACTACACCACTGTGAGGGAAATTTGGAGGTGGTGTTGCAGTACTTCTCTAGAAACAACCAGTGAAACTTATCTGTGAGAACTACTGAAACTATAAAAATCCATAAGACTAGTCATAAGAACTCAACCTCACTGGAAAGGAGGATTCTCCAACAAGGCCCACAGTTTATTTACACTGGAAACCTCTTGTTTGGTCCTTAAAAGAGAATCATAAATGAGAAAGAGAGCTTATTTTGCGGAATGCAGGAAGCCCTTCCTTGATCTCATGTTGCATTCATTAAAACACTGTATTTTTCATGTGTGGTCTAAATTAAATATAATCCCTTGTATGTCAAAGTATTATTTTCTTTGCTAAACCTGCAAAAGATTCTTCCATTTTTATTCAGAATAAGTAAACTTTTTCCATATATTGATTAAACTCATACCATCTGAGGTAACTGCATATGTAAAGACATCTATTTACCTAAAAAACTTACTTCTATAAATACATTTAGTTTAAATGTAACTATGTAAGTGTAACTAACAACTAGCTGCATCTTTATACATGAAAAACTACTCAAAATAGATGAAAACATGGTTACTCATGAATGGTTTTAGTGCATTATATAAGTTATAGCTGTTAACGTTTTGCTGTATGGTCTGCTCTTTCAAAGCCACAAGGACATGATCTAACTCAATTATAACCCACAGCTGACCTGTGAAGCTGTATTAGCTGAACTTACAAAAGAACCACCAGTACCGCAAAATAACTCAGTACACGAGTCTGATTTTCATGGTTCACGTGTCACGTTTCACCGGTCATAGAGAGATCTCTAAAAGGAAATTTTGACAGACTTAGTACATAAGATTAATAGAGCAAACAAAACCAAAATAACGCTTTTCTTCTAAGTACAACAGAAAAGTCTATTTTTCAGAAAATCTTTATGCCACATCACAGCATATTTTTCACAGTGGAAACAAACACTTTTTTTCCCAGATGTACTGCTTTTCTCAAACCACATAAAGTGCTACATACATTACCATCATATTGTTTGCAGATTTCATCAGACAATCTATGTCAGTTTGTAATTTATGATGAAATTTAAATGACTTTCTAAGTACTATGTGTAAACAACAGGAAAACTATCAAATATCCAAGAAAATCCTTGACTGTATTTTTTTTCCCCTTCCCTATTCCTCATACAGTCCTGGGAAGCAGTGAAAGAGATGGAAGAAGGAGGAACTAGGGCACATGTAATTCTGAATGTTCACAATGCTGTTAATTAAGTGGGTTATATTGCGTAGTTGCCAGCAATCTAACGCTGCAATCACACAGCCATGTGTTGGGTTTCTATGAGGGGCTTGGGTATTTTTTTTTGGTAGCCAGGCAGGGATTATGGAGATAGCTCCTGTAAGAAGCTGCTAGAAGCTCCCCTGGCTCAAATTTCAGATCCCCCCCCCACACCATGACCAAGGCCAAGTCAATCAGTGCCTCTGCAAATGATTTATTTAAGAGGGTCACAGTGCATAGCCCACCCTCTCTTGCCCCTTGCCCTGATCAGTGTGGCCCCAAAGGGGGCAGCATGAATCCAGCCTGGCCAGATTGGTCTGGCCCAAATTCAAGCTCAAGCTGCAGCTCCAGCCTGAGAAAGCCAGGAAATCTTCAAGAACCAGCAGAAGAACGCTGAAGCGGAGAAAGGAGTGGGATGTGAGGAGAGCAACTGTGCAGATACCAAGGTCAATGAAGAAAAGAGAGGGGAGAGGAGAAGGCGTGCCAGAGCAGAGGCTCCCCTGCAACCCATGGTGAGAGGGCAATCTGAGACACCTAAAGCCCATGGAAATTCAACAGTGGAACAGAGAACCACATGAGAAGGTGGCTGCCTTCGTGGTAAGCTGCGCTGGAGCAGCCTGTGGGAAGGACTGCACCTTGTGGATGGGAAGCCCACACTGGAGCATTCATGAGGAAACTGCAGCCATGGGCAGACCCATGGAGGAGTTTGTGGAGAACTTTCTCCTTTGGGAGGGGTGCCACGTGGAAGCAGAGGAAGAGTGTGAGGAGTCCTACCCCTGAAGAGGAAGGAGCGGCAGAGACCACATGGGATGAACTGACCGCAACCCCCATTCCCATCCCCCTGCACCACTGTAAAGAAAGCGGAACAAAGCTGAGACTGAGAGGAAGGGAGGGGTGGGGAAAGGTGTTGACTTTAAGATCTGAGTGTATCTCACTATTCAATTCTGATGTTACTGGTAACAAATCAAGTTGTTTGATTTTCTTCCCAAGCTGAGTCTGTCTCTTTTTTGCCCATGACCATAAGTGGTGAAGAAACTCTCCCTGTCCTTTGTCTCAGTCCATAAGCTTTGTTATAATTTCTTCTTCTCATCCCACTGAGGGGGGTGATATGAGCGAGCAGGCCTCATGGTGCTCAGTTGACCACTGGGCTTAAACCACACCATTTATATATACAGGAGCAAACATCTGATGTAAACTGTCATTGAAAAATAGTAATAGCATTAAAAGCAAAAGTTTGTGAGTATTGGATCTTTTCAAAGTCTGTAGGTTCAAGCCTACAGACTTTAAAGTGAAAAATTTGAAACCCACAAACCTGTTGAGGTATGGTAAGACTGAACTACAAATTTTTTGCCTGCATTTGTAGAAGCACTTTTTCAAACAGTTCTCATGGATTTCAACCTAAGCAGTGTCTGTTCAGTGCTTGTGAAAATGAGACCACATGAATTTATCACAGTATGACAAGAATTCAGCCCACCATAATGTGAGAGGCTCCTCTGAGGTGCAAAAGGCTAATGAAATACACTAAATTTAAACAAATCCTGCAAGACAATTGTTCTGCAGTTCCCTGAGAACAATCCTTTCATCACTGACACTAGATATTTCTCAGTAGGAAAACCTCTAACTTATTTTTATTCTTTTCATTTTGAGTTAGCAAGAACCCAAATATCTAACAGTAAGCTGCCCAAAGCTCTAAATTTAAGGGAGAATTTTATTCATCATTTCATGCATATGAAATAACAGCTCCTGCACAGAAGAAAAAAAATATGACTTTAGATATCTTCATAGAATTATTGCTGATGGGACAAGATTATTATAAAGCGATGACTTACTTTAAAATGAGATAGAGCGTATTTTAAAAAATGGTTTACCAGAACACTTGATTCTTATGTAAAACAACATGGCACTTACAGTTGTCATCCAAGTACAGTTAGTACTTTAAAACTAGAAGTTAAACATTTAAAGCAGAGAAAAATAAATCCCTCTCTAGTCAAAGCTTTTAGCAGGGTGATAAATATTTTGGAAGTGATTACATTTGCCGAAAGAGTTTGTTTATTTAAAGCCATTAAGGGAGAGTATAGCTGTCCATGGATATTAAGATTTATCTCACCTGGTTTTAGACTGTGGCACTAGAGACATCTGTTCTTGAGCTAATCACACTGAGCTCTCTTTAAAATTGTTAAGGATAAACAGGTACTTTGTGTGATGTATGTGGCCTGTTTCAGACATTTACCTCAGGATGATATGAACTGTATCTTAGAAGCACTTATTTTGCTCCAATTGCTGTAAAAACGCTGTAGGATGATAAGTTCCTAATCTAGTTTAAACGAAGGCTATGCCTACAGTTTGGTAAAATGTCACTCATTAAAAGTAAAGTCAACTTAAATCTAGCAAGGTTGTCAATATCCTAGAGAAGGCCTACCTCATATATCTGACCTTGGTGCTACAGCCTAATGGGCAAGGCTAAGGATTCAGACACAGTAGCAGACTATGCATACAAAATGGTATACATGAAGGCATAATAGAAGCTAATGTTTGCTCTTGGTATTAGGAAAAAAAAATAATTAAAAACTAACGCCACTGCCATTCAGAAAGTTGGGTAGGGTCCTATGATACCTTGACCACCAGACAAAGAGCTACTAGTTCAGCATAAGGTCCAAGTTGCTCTTGATGTATGGATGACTAAATCCTGCTTACAGACTCTCAGAAAATGTTCTTTAACATTTACTCCAATATACAGAGCAAGTTTAGGAAAGACACACTCACTTTTGGTTTGAGACTTTTACAGATTATTTGCTTCTTAAACTGAAATCATTTCAGTTCATTAACAGTTCTTAATCATACACTATCAATTGCTGACCTGGTTTGTCAGCTGAATTTATATTATATGTAGTTACTGTTAACATGACAATTATTTCATTAACTCTGTTTACTTTTTATGATACATTGGTTTTGATCACTTTGATTACTCCAACTAAACAAGAGGTCATTGTTTTGTCTCACAAAAGTGTATTGCAAGGTATGAAAGCTTCCTGACTGGCTTTCACATCCCCTCAAGACAACCTGAGTATGACAACCTGGTGTCAAACTATTGACCTAATCTGAATGGTTTCCATTAATCCATAACATGGATCACACTGAGTTAATCTGACAGTATAAGCATTCCCTGTCCAAAATTTAAAAAGACAACCTATGATATGCTCAATATATATAAAATAATTTACAAGTACACACATGAACAGCCAGTTGAGTTCCAAGTGAGGATAACCTAAGTGCGATTACTTTTTACTCAGCTGTCAAAGATGCAGAGGATGCACTAACCCATGAGTGAATGTACTTCAAACGGATTAACCTTAAACTCATGTTGGAAAAGATTCACTTTGCTAGACTGGCCATAAATGGAGTGATATGCTTCAGGACTGCTGGAGCTTTGATATCAGATGCTACCAACTTGAACAGGGGGAACAAAGGCACAAAGCAAATGTACTGATCCAGTCTTACCATTCACTGCTCACCATTCACATGTTCAGCATTTCTGTTATTTGCAAACACACAAGTGGCAGAGAGATGCCCACATTCTACTTGTTTTTAAAAGAACTGAAGCTAACAGCTGCCCTTACTGATCTTGATTCCTTTTCCCAGGCAATCAAATATAAAATTTGTAGAGGTTTTTTTCATTAAATATAGAAACAATGAACTCTTGATTCAGTCACTAAATTAGGCAACTGATTTATATTGTGGCATAGAACAGCTGTATTGGGTTTTATTTTTGCAAAATTCCAAATAATTTTAAATAAATGCTAAGAAAGTAATTGTATTTGAAAGAAGTTGGTTTATCTCTTTGAGAGTTGAAATACTTTTTAGGCTACATCAATTTTCAAACAAAACCTGTTGTTTTAAAATGAGAAGTCAAATGTATTGCTTTGCATGTACTGAACTGAAATGGCCACAATTTTTGACATAAACCATTTACTTAAATGCATTAAAAGTACCTTCCTTCTATGCGATAAGGAAGTTGGCATATATTTGAATATGCAGTAATTCAAAAGACCTGTCCCTAAAAAACCCAACCTATTTTTCCATTGGAAAAAAATGCTTCCTTCATGGGTAGGGAGGACTCCGCCCAGCCTCTCTCTGCTTCCACGAGGCACCCTTCCCACAGGAGAAAAAGTCCTCAGAAGTCCAATACAGGTTTACCCACAGCTGTAGTTTCCCTCACACACACAACTGCTTCAGCCCAAGACCACAAAGCTCCAATCTGAGTCTGCCCACAGTCACAGTTTCCTCACACATGAACTGCTCCAGCACACACTGCCCGGAGTCACAGCTTCTTCAGGGGCAGCCACCTGCTCATGTGGCCCTGCCCCACCGGTGAACTCTACGGGCTGCAGGCCAGTGGACCTGGCTCTCGCCACGGATTGCAAAAGGAGAACCTGGGCTCTGCGCCCTCCTCCTCCTCCCTCTCCTTTCTTTCCTTCAACCGACTCGTGTTCTTCAAAGTTGTTCTACTCAGGCACCACTCCTTTCTCCGCTGCAGGTCTCTTCTGATAGTCCTGAAGACTTCCCAGCTCTCTCTCTTTTCTTAAGCAGGGCTTAAGCTTAAGTTGGGGTTGGGCCAGCCCAGCCTGGCTGGCCAGGGCCAGGGCCGCGCCACCTGCACCTGGGGCCATGCTGACTGGGGCACTGCCAGAAAAAGAGAGCATGACTCGCACGCCCCTTAAATACATGAATTTACAGGGGCGCTGATTGGCTTGGCCCTGGTCAGAGGGGGATATGACAAAGGAAAAGGGGGAGCTATTCAGGCAGCTTCCTAAAGGGCTATCTCCATAGCCCTTCCCCGATTACCAAAGACACAACCAAAAACCCCACACAGAAAACTCAATACACTGAAGAAGCTTTATAATTCCCCTGACAATTCCAATCAGCTGTTTTAAGTCTTTTACCGCCCTTTTCATGCAATGGAGCCATACCTTTTCTGCAGACTCTCCAGTGGCTTTTGCTGCTACAAAAGTGGAGCTGGCTTTGTATCACAGGAAATACAACAAATTATGCTATTCAACTACAAGACCATAAAAGAAACAATGAAAAAATTACTGCTAACTTGGGGAAACAAAACCATAAGTAATCACGGGATTATTAATATGAGAAGTCTAGAAACACATTCAGACTTCATGAAGCAAGAAATACCATGCTGAACTGAAGACACAGGCTTGTAAATAGAGGAGAAAGAAGGAAGCCCAATTCACTCCACAGATATTGTAGATGTGTGACAGGAAGATTAGTACCATGCATTCTAATAACTCTTTTATATTTGTATTATTGCTGTTCTCCTGTCATTATGTCGTTAGAATCACTGTAAGCAATGCAGCTCCAAGGCAATCACAACTTCAGAATTAGAAAAACAATCCACAGAACACACTAAACCAAACAACAACAAAAACAACATAAGTAAAGCTGGAGAGAGAGAGAGCGCAAAAGTTAGTCAAAAAGTCCAAGTCATGTACACCATGTAGCTGCATGCTTGGAAGCATGAAACTCAGCACTTGTCGAGGTGGCAAGCACTGGAGGTGGTAAGCACTGGGCGAGGTGGCAACCATCAACAGATCAGTATCTGGTGTTATCTGGATGCCTGGAGGAGTGTGAGATGAGGCAGAGACCTCCTGGTCCCAGTCCCCCTTTTCTTTCAGGCCCAAACAAAAGGAGCCATTACCTCTACCCATGCAGGTGTGAATTAACGGACTCTGTGACATTAACGTAAGTGATAAGATTGTCTATAGTCATCCCCACCCCCACGAATGCCCCGGTGATGTAATTCAGAAATTTGAGTATAAACATCACCCATGAACGACTAAAGATAAGGAGAAAAACTGCTAAAGACAAACACCCCAGGTGGTCTAATCCACTCAGGCACACTCCTGCCTGCTGTCACATACATCAGGGAATAAAAACGGTAAGATTCATGCTAGAAATGGGGAGTTACTTCTCCAGCCATGGAGTGATGAGAACCTTCCCCCTTGGTCGGAATGCTACCCAAGGTAACTTACGTGGGAGCCCTTACCTGGGGGGACAGGATGAACTCGGAATCATACCGATGGATTGATGACTTCGCTCCTCTCCATCCGGACCACTCGGGTCACCTTGTGGGTGAGATTATTTACCTCAGCTAGCATTAAGTGATAAGTTTCCTCCTCAGGTTCATATTCCCTGAGTGTATTCTATATTGTCCTCCTCAGGTTTGTATTTCCTGAGTGTATTTTATATTTCTCCTCAGGTGCATTTCTAGGTTTCCCTGAGTGTATTCTTGGTTTTGCTCCATTGTATTTCTGTTCGAACTGGCTTGTTTATTTGCCAGGTGGCTGGGCTTACTGCAGCCAAGTTGTTGTTGTTACTGTCTGTGTTTCATAGTGCATTGTTGTTGTTATTATAGTAGTTATACAACCTTTAGTGTACCTGTAGCTTTTCAATTTATCACCGGCAATCCAAAAGAACCTGTAAATGTTGCTGTAAATAAGTGATTACTATTTGTTTTCCAACTTGCGTCTATTGCATATTCGGTGCCAGCCTCACAAGACCAGATTTATTGCCCCGTTTTTCGCAACAAAAGCTGTGTGGTTTTTTTCTGAGATATAATTGTAGAGCCCTTCTATTGGACATCCAGTATGGAAATATGTGCCTTCAAAAAAAAAAATCAACCCAAAACACAGTGGGAGCATTTGAGCAAAGACAGTTGAGAGGTTACCAGTCAGAAACTCTTTTCCGCCAGCACCAAAGGGAAATACTGGACAGAAAAGCCATATAAAATATCAGCCATTATTAAATGTGTTGAAATTTGGTGGGGTTTGGATAACCAAATTCCTTTTAGATTCTTTTTGTATATTTGTGTCATTGGGAAAGAGGAAAGTGATTTCGAGACAAATTCTAAGTCGGTTTTACTTTCATTTTGGCAGTTTGAATTTAATAGGAAGATTATGCAAGTCTCACTGCCTTTTCCTTCTATCTCATGTCAGTTGGAGTGGAAGAGTTTGCATTAGTCAAGGTCAATTAAGACATTCAAATGTATTCTAAATGATTTTACAGTAGCAATAATAACTCTCTCCTCAGAAGGACGTGTAGAATTTGTTAAAAAAATTAACTTACAATAAATATGCCATAGGTGTTTTGGAATTTTATTCTCTGCTCAAAATAGCCAAGTAGACGTAAAAATATATAATCTTGAACTGGTAGTGTTATAGGTTTTAGGTACATATTCCACAGGAAGTTGATCCATAGCTCTATACTTGGAGCTACAATGACGTAAGCCATGAAAAATGTCTCACATTCTGCTGCCTGCATTTCAGAAAAATTGTATGCTTACTCAGTTATCAAATTACAGCAATTTTTTAGCTTGAAATCAAGTCTTCAAAAACATGCTCTGACTACAGCCGGAGTTCAGAATTTCATTCAGTTCTGAATGTAAATTATGGAAAAAATGACATATATCATTTATTAATGTTTTTAAACTCTTAAAACTACGTATTTTGATAAGTATTGCTTGTTACACAAACTACACTTGAAAAGCCTGATATCAATGAGGATGGCTTTGCCAGTATAAACGTACCATTACGTATCATTACATTATGAAAAAAAATCCTATTCAATGGGTTTTTTTTAAACCAAATAAAACTGCCCTTCCCATATAACTTAGTCCAGAAGCCTCTTCCCAGAACAAAGACAGGAATATTGGCCAAAGATCAGCTCTGCAGCAAACATCTGCTTGAACAGCGTGACCCAGCACAATGAGGGGTATGTCTGTGGCACTGTGAAGTCAAGCTCTTGAGTATAAACTCAGCCATGTTGTGATCATATTTAATAAACACAGCAATTACATAGCAATTACACTGACACAGAGTCTCACTCAGAGGATCACAACTAACTGCTGAAAGAAGCAAGGAAACTACCTCAAGCTGCTGCTTTGCTGTATCTGACAATATGAGCACAGTTAAACCCTTTCAGAACAGGCTTAAAACCACAGAAGATGGTTTGAATAAACATTTGACTTCCCCTTGACATGGCCAAGTTATAGCACAGAGGAACATCCAGTACATTCCAGTATAAACTGGGAGTAAATGAGCAACGTAGAACAGACCAAAGAGAAGGGATCACACAGAAACTGACTGTTCCCAGCTGGGAGGGATGCAACTTTCAGGTAAAACAACAGTCCAACTGCATGATGAACTGCCTCTATTCCATACCAACATAAACCAGCATTTGAGAAGGAGCTGCAGATGTAGTCAGGCTCTTGTTTCAGGTGGGAGGCAGCAAGTAACTACTTTATGCCACCTTTGCCTACCAGAGGCTGCCAAGTGATAGCAATGCCATGTGAATCACTCCTGGAAGATACAAGTATCTACATTTTAATTATTTTCAGTGGTTTATAAAGGTGCCCATTTCTCCTCAGCAAATACATTACATTTTGGAATTGTACCCTGAGAAACTATTTAAGCTAGAACTGAATTCAACTCAATCTTTTTAATAAAAATGTGACACTGAAAGCCATTACTTGGGGAACAGGTGTTAGGAATTCTGGGTGAGGAGTGATTACTTTTTTTAGCAGAATAGATTTCACTGTTATTTCAAAAATACAATAGAAAGATAAAACGAAAGCTATTCTTTTATATTGCTGAGATTTAGATGGAATCTTCCACACTGATTAGATATTTAACACAAAACACTTGGAAATTACACCTCTTCTCAGCACTAACTGTATTTAGCCTGTATCCCCTTTAACAGAGAGCTAACAATATTTACCACATATTTATGTTGAAATCACAGATCCAAGGACTCATTCACAATTTCTCCTTTTATGTAGTTATGATGTTTGTGAAAAATGCAGATGCCTCATTGAATGTGCACATTTAAAATTACGTGATTGTATTCACATCTGTACAATATTTAAAGACATATAATACATATAAATAGAGTCCTCAAGCTACTATGAAATGCCTAACACCTGGCAGATGAGATAGTGGCTCATAGTAGTTTAAATACTGTATTTTAATTCACTTTTCTGAGGCAGTCAGCCTATGTAATTACTAAGTCATAAAGTTGAAAATATGACTGCATAAAACATTCCCCTTCAGAAATATCTGACAGAACACTCAGGTAACATTTAAACACTTGTTTCTGATTTCTTATGTCTTAACATAAGCTTCCTCCTTCTTGATTACTCTTTTCTGTTTCTTTTTCATGCCCTTTCACATTCTGATGCCATTTACCTGGCCAATTACCTAGCATCCCTTCATGCTTTTTGATTACTCTTCCATTCCTCATTATATTTTTCTTTACTCCATTCTGTTCTGACAATTTCATCCCGTACTTTCTGCATTCCATTTACTATGCTCAATGGAAAATGAGTGCTTTTATTCTGTAATACTACCTGAGTCTAAAGTGTGGTTGCATCTAATGAATTAAGCCAGCTCTTCTTGTCATTTGGAGTGGCTGTGTCAGATGCTCTCACGCTGTGACCACAAGAAGTAGAGAAAGTTTTGTGCATTGGCTCCAGACTAAAGTAGGAGGAACAGGAACAGCAACTTGCTCTTGGGTGTATTCCACAGTCTCAGATGCACTTCTATATAGCTCTTCCTGCTGCTTATGATTTTTTATATAACTAAGCAAAATACAAAATACTAATGTCAGTGACTTGGGAGAAGGGCTGAGGGTAGGAGGGGAATTTGAAGGAAAATGTGGTCTACAACTTGATATATGGAATCATTAATGGGTGTTTCTGTTACAAGACAAGTAAACATGGATCATGTTTTAAACAATGCTTCAAATGTGATTCTAATTTAGTTCATTAAAGGTGAATGAATAACCAAATTAATATTTTATACCAGGAAAGGTATAAAATATTCATTGCATTATGGTATTTCTGCATTATTGTGTGCAACATACAATACAATCAGAGCGCTGGTGGGTATGTTATATTCCAGGAGCCCTACGTAGCTGCTATTCATTTCTCACCGGTGCTCTAGGATGGGTATTGTGGAGTCCACACTTAGAAGCTTGCCAGCAAACCATTTCTTTTCCTAATGGGAAAGCTTTAATGAAACTGTGGCTGTTGGAAAAATGCCAGTTTTTCAAAAATGAAACATTTCAGTCAAAGTCAGCTTTGACACACCACCTACTGGGAAAGAAAGAAAACCGTGTTAATAATTGAAGAGTTTGACTTGGGATGTCAGCACAGGTACTTGACTATCACACATCTGGTGTGTCTGAGGGGTTTTTTTAATGCCTGTCTCATCTTATTTGTCTTCTATATTCTTATTCTCTATGAAAATCAACTTCTACGCACACTCACAGGCACACTTGTTAAGTCTTTTATTTCAGTTCTTAAGAATGGTGGGAGAGAACTTGAGAAGCCAAAAATTTTCATAGTATAGAAAACTGTAGCTTCTCACACTGCTATAGTTGAGAGGCTCATATTATTGTCTAGGACAAAGGTTGTAATTCCTAAAATATTGAAATCTTCCAGAATTCTTTCAGAAATCCATACTAAGTCTATTTTAGTATGTTCTCCCAGGGGCTATTCGCTGCAGAAAACTATACTGGCTTAACAAGAAAAGCACATAGTCTAATTTTAGATGCACAAAATTGTTCCATTGTTCCTTTGGGTAAAAAAGGTTGCTTTGAGCATAAAGTACGGAAAGCATGTAGGGTTCTGGAACTGTGCTTTTGGTTTTCAAACATTTTTGGCCTTTCAAACAATGGATTCTACTTCTAGTGTTCTCTTGTTTGGGTCACGGAGAACATCTGCTACACATAATTATTTCTCTGTGTATGTTGTACAGTAAACAGTTGCTAAGTGTCTGTCAGTTCAAGTATTCAGAAGAAATACATATAGAAATGTAAGATAAGTAGTAACTGTGCTGACGTTTTTTCTTACCATTGCAAGTAGCATATTCTAATAAAGTGGTTTATACCACCTTACTCTGAAAGATCCATGTTATTCCAATGGATTATCATCCATTAAAATAATGAAATAAATCACCAAAACTACAGTGGAGTTTGTGTCTCTGTTTGTATATATTCATGACAGTTATAAAAGCAAGCATTCATTTATAAAAATGGGCCATTTGGGTGATTAAGCAGATGTGCTCTTTGCTTTGTATCAGGACAAATTTCTGAAATGAAGTCATCTGCTTTTGCAGATGGAGACCTCTGAGGGAGGATTAGCATTTTCCTGTTGCTCATTGCAAACAACCTCAGCCCCAGAGAAGCACAGAATGATTTCCAGTGACTGTGACCATATGAGCACCTTACTATATAATGAATGTATCTGAGCACACAGTAACTGGCCTATATGGTATATTCGTGCACAGAGTAACAATCTGAATGAATTTTACATGTACTAATAATAATGCAATAGCAACTTTCCATTATTGTATTTAGTAATAAAAAACAAATGGAGTTTATGTCCTTAAAGTAAATTACTTAACTAGCGTTTATTTTCCCACATGTAAAAAGAGAAAGAAATACAAGTAGTCCAAAGAGCATTGTGATACTGAGAAATAATTTAGTTTTTTAAATGATGGCTACTGAGCCAGGGAAACAAACCTACAATCACCGAGGTAGGAGGAAATGTAGTACAAATGAGACAGGATTAGCAATTTGCTGGTTTACTGTCTGATCACTAGGGCACAGTTGGCACTAGTTTTATTACAGAAAACCATACAGCCACAAGTGGTAAGATGTCAATTATAACAAGTTTGTCCAAAACCAGAAAGTAATTTTCCAAGATAGCATAAGAAATATAATGATGCTCTCATTTGAAGAATTAAGATAGTAAGCAGTATGTAAAGATCAAGTTGCCAAAACAATGAAATAAAACCAAGCCTCATTATACCACTTTTTTGGGATGAATTTATAGTGCATTTGCCTAATGAAAACAGTATTGCATACTTAAGAGTAAAAGCCAGGGATTAAGGGAGTCTACATTTAAACCTCAAGGAGTTTGGAATGTTCTTATTGTAAATTGGAGCACTGACTTCATTCTTCTCACTGTGGATGCTCTGCAACCAGCTGGGTTGAAAATTGCAAATGCTCAAAATTACTGTTGGAGATCCTTTCCTAGAATACACATACAGAAGCGTAGGGCTAATAGTCTTCTGGAAACCCTGGGGAATATGTTAACATTCCTGTAGCCGATAAAAATTGTAGAGCAACAATAGCAAAAATCAAAATAATTGCTGAAGATTTTATCAAACTAACTTGCCAAATTTATTCCAAGCTAATAATCAGTACACACTGAGAGAAGGGTAAAATATACATTATAACTTTACCTTAAGAAATTAATGAAACCCACGAAGCAAATATTACAACAGAACAAAACAAACAGGCAACAGAATCTTGTATCTATTATTTAAATTCAATACTTAAAAACATTTTGCTTGAGCAAATTTACCTTGCTTACCACTTTTTTCTTTGAATATGTTCATGTCTTCAAAAGAATAAAATAAATACAAATAAATGGTAACAAGTGTAAATACTATCTAAATAGTCAAGCCTTCTAAAAACTCTAATAAAGAAGAATGTGGTCCACTACAATTAATACTCATTCAACAGCATCAGATTTATGTCTAGTAATGCTGCACATTAAAGCAAATACAGCAGGTAAACTTAACAAACTAGACATTTAAAGTGGTAATTTAAAACTAATTACTTGAGAGAAGATTCAGGACTACGTATATGAATACAGGCAAACTTCAAAAGCTTGTACAGTGCAGCTGAATGCCAAAAAACTGTCAGCTAGGAAAATACACTTAGCAAGAAGTTCCAGCATTTGTAACCTAATTGTTTTATAAACCAGCCATCATTCTGGTTATGAAAAGGGTTCTAAAAAAAGCTTTTAGGAAAAAAAAAAGCTAGAAGAAATCTAAAAAGCTCTCTTTGCAGGAAAAAGCCAGAAGTCCTAAAAGACCGATGAAAAGAACTAGAAAATGCACTTTCCTCTAGAAAAAGTAGAGAGAAAATGCAACACACACAATGCTTCCCTAGAAACTTTTGACTGCTGTGAGGCTGGTAGCACATATGAACCCATTAATTGCCAAAGCTGAAGCAAAGGGGAAGGTGCTATCAGAAGCTACAGATATACAAACACTCAAGTATCTCACAGGTCTGAAGGCAGACACGCAAGTCTTACTGCTAAATGCATTCCTATCTTCTTTTCTGCAAACACAAAGAGAGGTGGTGGGGACCTCCTGGAGTAAGACTTTGTGAAGTATAGCATTACCTAAGATCACTTACAAGACTAGTGGGAAGACGTTGGAAGTAATTACCGAGCAATTTTTCTTCTGGTTTGAATCACTTTTAATCAGAGACTTCACAGCAGAAGAATTCTTTGACTGAGCACAATCAGAAACATACATGCACACGTTCTGTTTTAAACTCTTTCTGTATTTAAAAATATGCTTTCTTCAATATCATATTGGTATGCCACTTTGCACGACGTAACCTCTGCTTACTTTGAAATCAATGATAAAAATCCTGATGCTTCCAATCAAACTATGAATTAAGCAACTACTACATGCTCTGAAAATCCTATCGTAAGAACAGGGTCAAACAAAACCCACGGGGCCTCACACTTTTATATAATACTTGGGACATAGCATCTTCATAGATAGGTATCAATACTCTCCTCCCTTATCTGTCCCTGGATTTCTATTCTGACCTGAGTATGCAGATCATTTACTTTTTATCTAATTCTTCTCTTAATTGTGGGGCAGCCTTTATGTAGGCCTTATACAAAGCCAGAAGTGAGCAAACTAGGAGGAATAAAGCTCATTATGGAGTAGGTGCATGCAATAAAATCTGATTTGTAAGGCTAGAAAAGAAACATGTACCAAATCAGCTAATGAGCACTTGGTTGGGGATAAAAAGTTAGTAAGTAATGCTGGACAAGCCAATAGCTTTTGATAGCCTTTGTACATACTAACATGAAACTGTCACATATTCAAAAGAGCTCTCTTAGGTTTGGGGTTTTTTTGGCCATAGATGGTTGTCTAATTTAATCCTCTGATAATTCTAGTCATTTCAGTGGATTTACACAAGGGTTAAATTTGGCCTCATGTGTCCTATCGCTTGCAGTGAGGATGACCCACCTTTTCTGGCATTTATTGTACTGTATAGAGAGGCATGACTTTTTCTCTTCTGGGAGTCTTTTGAACTTGTATAAAGCAGCTATTCCCAAGTGATTACTTCCTTTCTCAATTGATGCAACAAAAGATGATCACATAAAAAAAGAATCCAACAGTGATTTTTCTTTTGAACAGACAGGCAATGCTGAAAACATAAATGCACATGTGCAAAAGCTGTCAACTCTTGCCCCTTTCTGATACCTATTAGCTCCACAGGAAAGTAAAGGAAAAGGAGCATATTAAAGTTTTCTGCATCATAAGGGTGAATCACTCTTTTCACTTCTATTATTGCAAGGATGCCACTTGTAACTGGAGAAAAGGAAGAACATACCTGTAGTTCTTAAAATTGTTACAGTTTAATGTAGTCTAGAAGAAAGTCTAAAGGCAAAGAAATCCACTCTAGTGAGTGCAAGTCGCTACTTTTTCCTGCCTTTCTTTACCACTCCAGACAGGAAAGTTAATGTCAGGCAGCCTCTCCTTCCTTTCCTATCTGGAAGTCATTCTGTTCTTTTGATGATGATGAGTTCTGTAAATTCATGCGTAGAAATAAGCAGAATACCTGTTAAAAAACGTGGTTGAGTGGGTAGAGCTTTCTTTACTGAAAACTGTATTGAAGCATCCCCTATGTTAAGTCTCACATGAATAGGGAAGTGTATGCAGACCATCTGACAGATCTTAAAGGAAGCTGCAGATTTCTGATTCAAGATTAGAGTCACAACAGGGAATTAATGAAAAAAAAGAATTTGTAGTGCTAAGAAATATATGGATCAATTCAAAGAATTCTGGACATTTTAACTGTACCCTGATAAGCATGGTAAAATGAGGTAGGGTGAAACTACTCTTCACATACAAAATCAAATAATCAGAAGTGTTACCAACTCTACTTTTCTCATTGGTACATGAAAAGCTAAATGCCAGCATTCTTCTAATAATCAGCTATACACCTGCATTTGAACTATCAGCTTAGTATTTTTCTTTTTATCAATTGTCATCCCCTCTCTAAACTGCCTGACATGAAGAAGGTGACTGAGAAGTTTATGTTAAACAGCTGTTACGCCATCTGGCATCTTTGACTTCCATGACCCTTTTCAGTCTGGCTTTCAGCCTAGGTAAGGTACAAAGACTACACGGGCTTAATTGCTCTGTGATCTCCTCTTGGCACAATACAGAGGTCAGGTTTCCATGCTGATTATTGTAGATTTGTCAGCAACCTTTGTTAACACGAACCATTAAGTTTTGTTGACTCATCTGCAGACGCTGGCAATGATGGCCAAAAAATCAGTGTAGTGACTCCAGTCTCTCCTCTCTGGGAGGTCTCATGGGTGATGTCGGACAATTGCACATCTGCCCAGAGGGCTCTTGCAAGCAGGTTTTTCATCATTACACTCTGTTACCTTTCTTGTTCAGTGTTTACCTGAAGCTTCTCAGCGACAAAGTTAGACATTTGGGGCTATCATTTAATCAAAATGCATGGATTAACTTTTGTTAATTGTGCTTTTTCATCTGATGCAGATGGCCAAGTTGACCCATCTCCCAGCATTTGTCTAGTTTGGAGACCAGGGCAGGCAAACTGGTTTAAATTGCACTTGCGATACTTATTTTTAAAGTTATTAGTGAGCGTTTGAAAGCAGAAGATGATGCTGGCTTGGTGTCTGGTAAGTCATAGCTGTAGGTGTGAAGTTCCAAAGAATTATTCATCTCAGTTCTATAGAAAGGCAGCTCTCAAAAGATCAAGAGAGTTGTTAATTATACTATCTGAAATGCAGAGAAATTAAAACAATTTCTTTGTCCACAAGGAATACTTGAATCCTGAAAACGTGAATTTAGCTATTTATCCTATTATTAGACCTTTCACACAACTCTAAAATACATGCACTATATCAGGGTCAAAGAAGTAGAATAAGTATATTAATGATATTATTTATTGCATTAACAATTTATTTTTTGTTAATATACACATATCCTGAGTTCGCAAACCAGGAATTTCATACTTGCAGCTGCTTATGAGGTATAAAATGACGCATTAGACAGTGTTGAAAAAGAAAAGCTGCCAGTGATTATCTATTAATAAAAAGGATATTAGGTGATTATGAAACATTCAGGTGATTAATTAATTATTTTTAGTTAGTTTACCAGTAGTTCATTGTTGAAACGAAAAATACATCTGGCTGTATCACTGACCACTCAAATACACCTATTACTGTTATCAATCCTTTAGACTTCCTTCACAGAACTTGGAAATACCTTTGCAACACCTCATAAAGCACATGTGGGAAAGCAGCAATATCTGAGTCCTATCACATTTGTCGGTTACAGTTATCCAATGAAATTTACCATTTTTTTGCAGAAGTGATCTATACTGTCCTGAGGAGCCGCGTGCCCCTGAGGCC